>NW_005871829.1:17366-28120 GCF_000147115.1 Myotis lucifugus | reverse complement strand
AGGGGCTTTTAAAAGGGAAATTGTCTTCTTCCCCGAAAAGGTTAAAACATGACCAATTTAGGGATATCCCAAGAAATAATTGTTATAAAACATAATATATATTCTTTGTAAAGAGAACCTGTTTAATGCAAGTTAATGCACAGTCAGAAATGTGTAATCATGGCATGTGGTCCGGGGGGAGGGAGTCCACGCGGAGAACGGGGTGTCTGAGGGACTAGTCTGCGGGGTCAGTGCCTAAGACAAGGGGGGCATGCGGATAGAGGTTGGGGCTAGGACTTCCATGGGGAGCTCCACTGGGCCCCTGGCTAAGTGTGAAGCTTAAAACCTTCGACCGAAACCCAAGCTGGGCAGGCAAAAGAATTTCTAGGAAAGAGAAATTGCAAAGTAGCTGTGAGACAACAACTCCCAGAGCTCACACCTGGTCAGACATTTTCAAATTCTGAAAAGTCTGAGTAGAGAGACCTCTTGATACCAGAGGCATTGAGGAGCGCCCCCATGTGGATATGCCATAAAGTGTGGTCCAATGAAGCTAGGAGTGATGCTACTCTAGCTGCATTAAAAAGAGCATAAAAACAAGGTTTCATGGGATGGAACGTATCTGCAAGTAACTCCAATTCCTGGTAGAACAATGTACAGTATTAAAAAATACAGCAAAACCCGAGTTTCAAAACATTAAAAACTGTCAAGAATCTAACAAAAATTAATGGGCACCTGAAGAAGGAGGGAACGGAGACACATAACCTGGGGAAAAATCAGTCATTCAAAATGGAACCAGAAATAGAAGAAGATGGATAGACATAATTATGCGCCACATACTCAAGAATGTGCAGAAAAATATGAACATAAATAAGAGTTAACCATATATATATATATGGTTTATATATATAAACTGAATGGAATTTCAGGCGTTGAACACTACAATATATGAAATGAAAGTATCATTGAATGATATTAGCAGCAGAATTGATAGGACAATAAGTGAAAATTAGTGATCTTGAAGACAACAAAACAGAAACTCCTTAAAATGAGACACATCAAGAAAAGGAACCAAAAATGCAGTAAGAGGAAGAAAAAAAAAGAAAGGGAGAATTTCAGGGAGCTATGGGAAATATCAAGTATTGCAACTTACATGTAAGTGGAGTCACAGAGCAGGAAACTAGGAATAAGATGAAAGAAATAATTGTCAAATTTTCCAAACATGATTGAAACAATAGCTCACAGGTCCAAGCTTCTCAATGACACATAACACATACACACACAGACACACACGGTTATCATTGAATTCTATGCCTGGTTAAAATATCCTTCAAACATTATGTGACATAAACACATTTAAGATGTGTAATATTTATGATAATTTTTCATCGATACACTTGCCCTATAAGAAATGCTAATAAAGTTCATTAGGCAAAATTAAAATTATACCAGATAGAAACTTGACTCTAAATCAAAGAATGAAAGTTTCTGAATATGGCAAATGTGATATTCATATAATTTTAAAATTTCTTCTAAAAATAATACTTAAAGCAAAATAATAATGTGTTCTACATGGCCTCTAGAATACACAGAAGTACAAGTATTCCAATAGTCACAAAAGCTTAGCTTGGAAAGTATATGTATACTTTGTAAGCTTCTGATGTTTTACATAGAAAGGTATAATATCATTTAAGGGTGGGCTAAGTTAACATGATGCATATTATAAATCCTAGAACAATCACTACAAAACTAAACAAGAAAGAATAAGACATTAGTATAAAGAAAAGGGAGTCACACAACTTATCAAATCCAAGCAAAGAAGAAATCAAGAATATATTAATATGGCATATTTAAGCCAACCATATCAATAATAGCATAAAATCTCTATATAAAATCCTAATATGCAAATTATCCCCACGGGAGTTCGACCTGGAGACCGATTGCTCACTATGACATGTGCTGACCACCAGGGGGCGGTGCAGAATGAAGGAAGGCCTTGGCCGGCAGCCAGAAGGCCCTGATTTGCCCTGATCGCCAGCCAGGCCTAGGGACCCTACCCATGCACGAATTTTGTGCACCGGGCCTCTAGTGTAAATATAAACACTTCTGTTTCAAGATAGTTAGATTAAAAAGGGAACCCTTGCCCTAGCTGGTTTGGCTCAGTGGATAGATCATCGGCCTGCGAACCGAAGGTCCCTGGGTTTGATTCTGGTCAAGGGCATGTACCTCGGTTATAGGCTCCTCCCCAGCCCAGGCCCTGGTCAGGGCTTGTGCAGGAGGCAACCAATCAATGTGTTTCTCTCACATTGATGTTTCTCTCTGTGTCTTTCCCTCTCTCTTCCACTCTCTCTAAAAATCAATGAAAAAATATCCTTGGGTGAGGATTAACAAAAAGAAAAAAAAAGGGAACGCTAACTATATACTTGCTCAAAGAAACCTACTTACATTTAAAACTAGTAGATTCATGCACATTGAAAGGAAATTAATTAGAAGAAAGATTCGTACGGTAATTATATTACTGCAAAAAATTACATGTCAAAATAGCATAGATAATATAGTATTATAAAATTAAAATACAAAATATTTTAATATCACTATTTGCCCTTTCTCTATAATGGAAGTGTCAGAGATGAAAGAAAATTAGTAAAATGTATATGAAAATAATATATCAATTGATTAATAAACAATAACAACATGACATAAAAACAAAGACATGGTATAAAAACAACATTGATAAAATCTGTGACTGATAAATTGATTAAACTTATTCTAATATCTCCCTGTACACCACAGTAATAGTGAAAACACTTTCAGAGTGCTTGACTAATTTCCCTTGTGATGAAGTATTTACAACTTTAACGTTACATGCTCTTTGGACTCGAGAGAAAGCAACATATAACTGACCATGTGGGAAAACGGGTTCAGGTAGGAATATTCCTTCTCCGTCTAGAGTTTGTCCTTGTGATTTATTAATAGTCATCGCAGATGCTGGCATCACGGGAAACTGTCGTCGAATTAATTTCAATGGGAGGCCAGTGTCAGATGGGGACAAATCAATTCTTGGAATCAGAACAACCTCTCCCTCTGCAGATCCTGTTAATATTTCAGCTTCGGTTACGTTAGGTCGCAATCTGTTGTGCCAATAGTTGGTCTTCAGATACATTCTGGCGTCGCATGCGATTGGCGCCAGCGAGAGCTTTATATGTATCGTGCATGCGTGAGTCGATGTTTACTTTTAAATTGCCAGTGTGTGTCATATGTGCTGGTCAGTCGGTCGGATGGTCAGATGGATGATCAGTTAGCCTTTTATATATATATATAGATAGATAGATACAGCTAGGTTGCCCATCTGGCATGGCTCAGTGGTTGAGCATTGACCTATATATCAGAGGTCAAGGTTCAATTCCTGGTCAGGACACATGCCCAGTTGTGGGCTGGATCCCCATTGTGGGGTGTGCAGGAGGCAGCCAATCCATGATTCTCTCTCATCCTTGATGTTTCTATCTCTCTCTCCGTCTTCCTTCCTCTCTGACATCAATATAAATATATTTAAAAAATAAATAAAAATAAAATACAGGTAGGTAAATCATTACAGGATGAAAAAGATTTGCCAATGCAGCTAGTCATCATGAGAAAACTCAGGGGCCGATGTCAACATCAAACAGCGTCGTCAGAACTGGGAATGTATTTTGGTTTTGCGGAGCACGTTCCATGATTATAGGGCCAGCAATTCATCAGAAAGTCATAGCACCTATAACCACCTCCCCCCAAAGGAGGAAAATAATTATTCTGATTGAAAGAAGCCAGATGAAATAAAGTGACACACTGCATGATTTCATGAATATGAAAATCTAGGAAATGCAAAGTAACCACTCGTGGCAGGAATCTGGTTGCCTGAGGATGAGGTGAGTGTTGAGATGGATCACCCAGGGCATAAGGAAATCTGGGGGAAGATGGATGTTATTTTAAGTATGATGATGGCTTCCCAAGTAAATAATATGTCCAAACCCATAATATTGGGCATTTTAAATGTATGTAGTCTACTTACTGTTAATTACAGCTATAGTGACATACCATTACACACCCATTCCAATGGCTAAATTACAAATACGGACAATACCACATACAAAGATTTGAGCAGTGAGACATTTCATAGATTGCTGGTGACTAATGATGTGGCACTTTGTACGGAAGATTGACAATCTATAATAATAAAAGCATAATATGCTAATGAGACCAGACGTCCTTCTGGATGGCCTTCCGGACGAAGCCGGGCCTGTGAGGAAAGCCCAGGTCCCGGGTGCCAGAGGGAAGCCGGTGCCAGCAGCTGGGGGAAGGAAGGCCTATTCTTGCAGGAATTTTGTGCCTCAGGCCTCTAGTGTCTTATAAAAAGACACACGTTTACCGTATAATTCAGTAGTTCTGCTTCTAGGTATAGTGGTAGCTATGAAAATTGCCTCTCAAATCTCCTACAGTGACAAGTATAACTGCCCGGTGGCCCCAGCTGCTCAGAAGTCCAGCCCTGTGTATATGTGGACACCACGTGTCCTACCAGTTGGTTCTAGGCAGTGGGAGTGAGACGCACACGCAGGCTCATTCCCAGGGTTGTGGGACCCGGCAGAGATGGCCGCCTCCCCGGGGGACTGGCTCACAGACTTCCTGTCGCCTGCCCGCCAGACTCCCCGCTCTCCTCCCCTCTCTCTCGCACAGAGATGGGCCCTGCTCTGTGACTGGCTGGCTTCCTCCATCCGCAGTGTGTTTTTCATGTGTGTCCACCTGTTAATCTTTTGTGCATCTTGCATTTCCCCTGGTGCTTGCTTCTCCGTGGCCCTGGATCCACGCAGGTCACTTCCCAAGGCTGGTTTCACAATGCTTACAGCAGCTTCACGTGTAACAACCCCACGCCGGGAGCAACCCGTGTCCCTGGGCAGGCGAGTGGTGAACCATCGGTGCCAGACGGCACAGTGAGCACTACTCAGCAACGGGTGTGAGTGGGAGTCAGCTGCTGAGACACACAAGTCGTGGTGGATATAAAACATGTTATGCAAACTGGAAGGTACAGAAGAGTGCCGATGGCGTGACCTCACGAGTACGAAACCCCATCACAGACGCTGGTCTATAGCGACTGCAGGGGACTGGTGCCGGGGACAGACACTCTTAGCGGCGATTCTTCGTCTTGATGGGACTGTGACTTCTGGGTAATATACATTCCCCAAACTCACCCAAATGTATGCAAATTATCCCTGATGTCAATTTTAAATATCTACACAACAAACAAAGTGGATTTAAACCAACTTTAGGTGAGATATTGAGAGGAACTTTCTTAAATAGCTCACTGTCCCAGTCCTACTGTTTCATACTTAGTCAATGAAACACACACATGTCATCCATCCACGCCCACCGTTTCCCCACCGACAGATGAGCTCCGAATCACTCGCTGCGCCCGTTCTCCTCCCGACGGTGAGGTTCTCTCTGAAACGTAACAAACATCCCTTCCTGTTTCCTCTTGGCTTCTCAGCTCAAGGGCCTCACCTCCTTGCTCCCGGGTGACCGTGGCTTCCAGCGAAGTGAGTCAGCCTCTCAGGGGGATTCACCAAGTGAAAGTCTGAGGCAAAAGGTTCCTTATCTTTGGCAGAGAGTGGGGGGCCCTGTGAGGTGGCCTCCCTGGGGCCAGGATAAGGTTAAGTCTAAGCTACAAGGGGAAACCCTGGCCTCAGGGGAAAAGGCGGGACACCGAGCAGCCGACCGGAGATGCTGGTGCCGACCCGGCGTCCTGGGGTCCTAAGTCCGTGGCAGCCACCCGTGCCCGGACCTGCCGAGTGCGTGATGTGCAAACGTCATTGACAAGGCGGCCTGTGGGCAGGAGCGCTCTCCGCCCGCTCCCCGAGGAGGAGAACGCAGCCGGGGCTCAAGCATCCTGCCTGCCGCAGACTGGGAGGGGGGACACACACCTGCCCAGTGTCTGAGTCTCAGAGCTCATGGCATCCAGGCCAGAGCGGCCACTGGCAGGCAGGGCTCATCAGCAGGCAGACTGACCGTCCTCGGGGAGGAGAGGAGGTCAGGCGTGGCCACCCCACAGGCATCTTAGAAATGGGCTCTGCGGGCCTCTCCTCTTCCCCATCACATTTCCCCTAAAGTGGCGTCACTCTTGGATAATTTCTTTTGTCAACTCTGCTTCCTTTTTCCAGAGGGCGTGTCCTTACTCACAGCCTTTCTCCTCTTCCCCTGCACGCGTAAGAACGGCATAACCCCCCTCCCCAAACGTGTGTCCATTGGAAACAGACATTTGCCAAGATAGATATTATAGAATCTCCCATTCACCTCCCTCCACTGTACACATACAGCCAGGTCACCTCATTGCGCACACGGAGTGGATTGTCCCCAGGCGCCTCCCCTGTGCAGGACCAGCCCCCAGGACTAAGGGAGGAGGAGGAGGGAGAGGAGGAGGAGGAGCTGGAGCTGGGCACCCCAGTGCTTAGCCTGCAGGGGGCGCGGTGCCAGGCGGGGGTGCCCTGAGGGACAGTCCTCCTGGAAGAATCCCAGCAGCGGACTCCACTCAACAGAAACAGGTCTCACGTGACCATTCTGAAAGCAGTGACGCTTCAGGAAAGTACACGCTTACTCGACAGGGTTGCTTTATGGACGGAGAGAAAGGTGACTGCCATGCATGTGGGGAATGTGCGTCCGTTCCCAAATAGGCTCCGTGCTTCGCTGGACCCTGGAACGCCACAGTCTCCCCGCCCTCCGCGTGGGGGTGGCACCCTCAGGGGTTTCAGGGCAGACGCTGCCCTGCACAGGGGATCGGGCCTAAACTGGCAGTCGGACATCCCCTGAGGGGTCCCAGATTAGAGAGGGTGCAGGCCGGGCTGAGGGACACCCCCTCCCATGCACGAATTTTGTGCACTGGGCCACTAGTATATATAAAAGGCTAATATGCAAAGTGTTCCCTTGGGAGTTTGACCAGAGACCAGAGTTCAATTGCTCGCTATGATGTGCACTGACCACCAGGGGGTGGAGCAGAATGAAGGAAGGCCCTGGCCAGCAGCCAGAAGGCCCCAATTGGCCCTGGTCGCCGGCCAGACCTACCCTTGCACAAATTTCGTGCACCAGGCCTCTAGTGAGTGAATAATATATAAACACACCGATGGATTTTAATAGGATAATGCAAACATTTCTGGTTCTTTCTTGGCAGTTTTCATTGGCACCTGTTTGGGGGAAATCAATGCGCCATCAAGCAAACAAATACTAAAGCTCACCTAATCTACATTTAATAAGAATGTTCTGAACAAACAGATTATCGTAGATTAATTCTGCAACAGTCTGTATACTTTAATGTCACATGATATTGAATAAAATTAACACGTTCTCTGTAATAGAAGAAACATACCTAAGTCTCTTCTGTTAGTGGATGTAGGAAAATGCATGGATTTCAGGTTTTAGCTGCGTCCTAAGGCTGTCCGCTCACATGTGGCCATGGCAACATACTTCTGAAACCCAGCCTCTTTTCTAACTCCATGGTGTCTGCATCCCAAAAACAGCACGACAGTGAAGGTTAATTTTTCTTGGGAGGAAAAGGATTGCACCTTCATGCTGGTGATATTCTTGGCCATCGGCCATCGGAAGTCCTCCTCTGTTATTAAATGCTTGACTTTAAAGCATCTGCTGAATCCGACTGGCAAAGGGCGTCTGCAGCCACAGATGTTCTGCACACGAGGCTCCCTGAGGACCACGGTTCTGGTCTCCACACTGACGTTTCCAGACCAGCCTGGCATAGGTACCACACCTCTTCTTTATTTGCTGAATGAGGCTTCTTTTGTCCAAACATTTCATTTTGTTTTTGAAGCTTTTTTGCGTTTCATAGAGTCAACACTGTAGGGTGGCCACTGGAAAGCACCGTGCTAATAACAGGACAATTAACTCCATAAGAATTTTAAAAACTCAACGAATTTGTTGGCGAGTAAGAAGTAAGAGTTGTGCCTTTGTTCAAAGTACCTCATTTAATTTTCGAATAAACTGGAGTGTCTGAGGCAATTCAATCCATAAAACTAAGTGAATAAGATCAGCATGTGCAGTAAATATTTTAGGAGAAACAAGCAAAATAGAAACCTCACCCTGTTTCATGTGAATGATGCTTTTATTAGTATTAATATATTAGACTTAACATTCTTGGGGATTTGATATGAGCTCAGTCGAAAAGCATCCCTAAGAGACATGGGACATGGAGAACGATGGATGCCTTCCGCTCTGAAGCTAGAGCCGAGATTGAAATGCCAGTTTTTGAATTTTATTAAAAAGTAAAATACTGGTTTTTCTTTTTATGTTCTAAGTGTATGTCTTCTACAGCTAGCATCCCCCATTCATTTGAGAAAGAAACAATTGTTATGAATATCACAAACACATTTTCCCAGGGCGTGGTGTTTATGAGATGTGTGGTTTACACTGGCACATACGCTATTCAATATTGATTTCCACTGTTACACTTTCTTGGCACTTGAGTATAACTTTCGGAGATATTGGCCAGTTCGAAGTAAGGAAATCTGTCCTTGACTTCAATACATTCTGTTTAAAAAGCAATTTAAGACGCTATGACTCGCGTAACTCAGAGTCAATAGAAAGTTTGGATTTTCAGACCCTGGGAAGACGCTGCCCACCATTCACGATGTGTTAGGAGATGGCCTTTTACTCTGAACCCCACTTGTGCTCGACGATATACTGACTTCACTTGAGAGGGGCACTTCTCCCAGGCTGATCTGGGTCGGGCACATCCGTTCAGGGACGATGTCCGTCCTTAGAAATAGCCTGGAGTCATTTTTCCTACCCCCGTGGGTGAAGTTTGCACTACATTTCAGGACGCCTAAATGTGAGCATCTTCTTGTTCTTTAAAAAATTATAAAAATATTTTATTTTTCACATTAAAAGTTTTTTACATTTAAGATCATTAGAAAATTATTTGTTATGATGTTTGAACTGTCTAGCTTTTCTTATAGTTAGTAAAGCTTTCCCCATTTTATATTAAATGATAAAAATGAATAAAGGAAGTGGAGAAAATACATGAGAAGAAAATGAAACCCCATCTGCATCCTCCTTGTGGGCACACGGCCACGGTGAACACGCTAGTCGCTTCGTTTCGCTGTTTGGAAACGAATCTCTATTTACCACGTGCTGGCCTGTGTGTATCGATCCGGGTGATTGGAAAAGGGGACAATATCGCTCAGTGTTTTCCCTGATGTAGCCCGGGCAGCGCTCAGGGCGGGAGGCTGTGCTGTCCCAGCCTATGCGGCATCCACGCTGCCGGGGCCTGTGGCTGTCTTCCTGGCCGTCGTTAACTTCTTCCTCCTGCTCTTTTTTCTCTGCTTCTTCCTCTTTTGTCTTAGTTGAGTCCCCGGTCAACACAGAGGCTCGGCTGCACAAAGAAATGAGAGATTTTCAAGTGAATTCAATGCTCCCTTTGTAGGCGCTGGTCAAACTCTGCGGCAGAGTGTGACCCAGGGACAGGCTGACTTCTTTAAAAGGTAGAAAGACATTTATTCAAATTAGTCATCTCTTCAATTAGTTGGGGAAGGTGTGTTACTCGTTGCAAAGAATATTCCAGGAGAAAACAGAGTCACCACCCACAGGACGGAGGCAGGGGATGCAGAGCTGAGGAGACCGAGCAGGTCCCTGACCAGAGGGTGCCCCCCACCCCCACCCCACGGCCACAGGGAGACGGGCTGGCGTTGAGCAGGCCCCATCGAATGAAGAACTGCTCTTAGCTCAGGGCGTCCTTCCTCCACATCAGAGGCGTAGGGCAGGTGCCCGACTCCACACGCAGGGCCGGCGAGCTCTAGATCTGCCTGAAGCTGGAGGAAAACGTGTTCTGTTCATGTGTGCTAGAACTTTCCTGGGTGAGAGTTCACATCTTCCCTCAGGTTCTCGCATGGCCCCAGGGCCAGGAGGGTCAGGGGCCCCCATCTGTCCAACTGGCAAACCCCTTGACATGGCTGCAGCTGGACCCAGAGTGGAGGTCGACACGACGGGGGACGGACGGGGGCGTTGGAGGCGAACAGAGCTGCTTACCCACCCGCACGGGCTGTTTGCAGCCGACACAGACCTCCTGTGCCAGGCCCCTCAGGCCGGTGTCCACGGAGCCCCTACGCTGGATCGAGGGCACGGCCTGGCCTGGCCGTTCCTGAAAGTGGCGAGGAGTCTCCCATGTCCCACGTCCACAGCTCTTTCTCCGTGTCCGGCGTCACCCGTTCGATCAGGTGCAGATACACCGCCTTTCTCTCTGAGCCCTTCTCCTCTCACACGCCCGCTGGTCACAGGGACATTGGCTCTCTGACACCCTTGGGAAATGACTGGGGAGATGTGGCCTGGAAATGCTGACTCTGAAATGTCAATCCTCCAAGTAGAAAGCGATGAGGGTGCCCCGTCTCCCCTGAGCGCGTGCGCTGCATTCCCGTCCCCGGCGATGCCATGGTGGCTGTGGGCAGCTTCCCTGGCCTTTGCGGTAACTGACCGTCTCCCTCCTGCCAGCTGTCGCCACGGCCTCACGGCTGCGGGTCCACTTGGAGCCAGGGCCTGAGGTCAGCACGTATGTCCACCCCAGGACGTGAGAAGGAGTCAGTGTAGAGTGAGGGAGTGTGGGCCTCGCGGGAAGGGAGGTGTGTGACTTCAGGACGTTTAACTTTAAATGTAACTAGTTTAACGGGGGGGTAAGGATTTTTAAACCCTGCTCCCAGGAAACCCGCCCTGGAAATCTTGTTCACTCCCCCAGACCTTTGGGTCATTTTTTGAAA
>NW_005871829.1:0-17266 GCF_000147115.1 Myotis lucifugus | reverse complement strand
ATTTAGCTTTTTAGAATTTAGATTTTTAATAGATTTTTACTTGGAATAGGAATAGATTATCGAGGCGACTCAGAGCAGGGAAATAAAAAGGGTGAGGATGCTGACCAAGTTCAGCTTCAATTAGAAATCTGTTCTGAACACACACATGCCAGGTTAGTATTAAACGATCCTACTCTCTAACCACCAATAGTCTTGCAGTAGTGGATACATGACCCAAACTGAGGAAGGGATGCATATCTTTTCCTAACTCCATGTGACTGTATTGTCCTGGCCTCTGAGCTGCTGTGTCAGCAACACAAAGCTAGCCGTAGGTTTATATTTTAGGAGGTGAGAATAGACCCTTTCAAGGACCCATTTGGTAGTCTGAGACCAACAAATATAGCATGTGAGCATGCGCGCTCTCACTCTTCCACCAGTTCTCTCTCTCTCTCTCTCTCTCTCTCTCTCTCTCTCTCTCTCTCTCATAGATCTAGAGAATTAATTTTTATTACTATGTGTGTGTTTTTTCAGAATAGAAGAGATTCACCTTTTATTACCACAACTCTAACCAAATAAGCTTACTAGCCAAGTTTGAGATTCACTTTTAAACATTTATTCAGGTGAAGTTGATGTAAAATATGCTACATAGCCCAGCCTGCTTGGCTCAGTAGTTGAGCGTCGACCTATGAGCCAGGAGGTCACGGTTTGATTCCTGGTCAGGGCACATGCCCCAGGTTGCAGGCTCGATCCCCAGTGTGGGGCATGCAGGAGGCAGCCGAACAATGATTCCCTCTCATCATTGATGTTCCTGTCTCTTTCTCCCTCTCCCTTCCTCTCTGAAATAAATAAAAATATATTTAAAAATATATTAAAATATCAAGTTATGGGTAGGAAGTTCCTATCCTCCTCCCATCAATAACCATCACTAAAGTGGAAATGAGATGGACCCTCACATTTATCTGCGGGACTTTCTTTTTTTAAACCTTCATTGTTGAAAGCATTACCGATGTCCCCTCCCCACCCCCGCCCTTTGACCCCTTCTAGCCAGAACAAAATAAACCGAGGGACTTTTTTTTTCCCTCTTAAAAGCAAAAAAGAAAAGGGCAAACCAAAGATGCAAGGAAACTATCAATTCTGAGGGAGAGTAGATCTTTCTCTGAGAACGATTCCAGCGATAATTAAACTTCTAAATGTTTCCTTTTCATGAACATGTGAATGCTCTGAGATTTAAGACACAAATACAAACAAAACCTCATGACGAAAACCCCGATGTCTTCCCGTGCTCCCCGCCCTCAGGGAGGAAGGCAGGCCCTCTCCACTGAGAGCTGATAGGCACGTGCCCACCGCGTTCGCCTTCCAGAACTCGGCGATGTTGCCAGGATGGATGTTGAGTGGTGTCTCTGTTAACAGGCACAAGTCCCTTTCGTACCTGCAGTGAATGACACCTTGTCTTCCATTCTTTTTCCTTTCTTAATGGATCCTTAGAAGGACAATAGAGTTAATTTTGAAAAAGTTCAATTTATTTTTTTTCTTTGTGCTTGAGAGTTTGGTATTATATCTAAGAATTTGCTGGATTTAATTTTAACTGGTTCTTGTGACATCATTTATGTAAATCAATGCATATTCATTAAAAAATTAGTTTCCTATTCCACATAGGAGATCTCATTGGACTTTTCTCTATGAAATAACAACGATGAGATCTATAACAGTGTTCCCGTGAGGAAACGCTTCACCTTGGTGTAAATTACGGAGAATTGCTCAATGGACAGGTAGACTGTGAGGCATGATTGCATGTAAAGCGTATTTCCCGGGCACTTCCATGTTTGCATATGTGCCATTTAGGCAGCAGGACTCAATATATAGCAATAGTGGACTGTTTCTTATTTTGTTTTCCATTCAGAACACAAGTTTTTCTTCAAACCTATTTTTCCATGTAAGACATTTTCAACATCTCCCCATCCTGAGTACATATTAAAAGCAATTGAAACCCTATCCTTTATATTCTATTGAGAGAATTTCCTCCTGAATTTTATTTTCCTAGGAGCACAGCAATGACCTCCTATTTTTACAATTGTTCATCTAATGATCTTTATCTTGGTCCTGCGATATCATTCCTGAATTTTGCCTGAGAAGTACTATTTAATCAGGTTGAAATAAAGTTGTGAATGCCATTTACGGGCAATGATCACCTGGAAAGTTGGTATGTGTCTTGCAAGATCTGATAGATTGTGTGTTGCTGTTAAATGAGAATTGGATTCTCAGCCAACATTCCATATTGGGGCTACTTCCCCTGTCACTCCCCAGCCATATGACTTGGGCCCTCAGCTGTCGGAGCGAAGATGAAAATAACTTTATCCCGTGATTCCTTAGCAATTGCCCCAAATACTGCCTGGTAGGTGAGGGCTTAAAATACATGTGTTTAATGGGGATTGCCAACCCAGTGTCCAAAGGTGTCCATCACACCGTCCATACAGTTTCAGTCAGAGCCTGAGAGGGTTCTAACATTATAGTTGCTGTGGCTACAGCAGCTCTAGATGCCAACCCTGAATATAGGGCAGGAGACGGAACTAGGAAAGATGCTCTTTGAGTCTTTAAATCACGCCTTTTATGGGGAAGATCATTTAGAAATCAGACTGCATCTGTGCTCGCTGTCAACTGTGAGTCTGTATGGACACTGTTTGCTTACACGCATATGCAGTGTTAATTCCAGAAGCTGAATTACTGACAAACCACAGCTACACATTAAGTTACTCCCCACCTGTATATCCAACATATAAAGTGATGCTGCTAGGAGCCAGTGAAGGACGCTCGTGCCTTCTATTTTCAAAGGAAAACCTGGCCTTTACTCATCCAATCAGGTGTGACTTCTGCTGTGAGGGAAGAGCCAGAAACCATGGTCCCTGAGGTTACGTGCATCTGGTATACCTGACCGTCCGAGTGTGTGCCCCTGTCACTTCTCTCACAAGTGTGTCTCCTGAGCGAGCGAGGAAATGGTCCCAGGGCCTCTCGGGAGTGGCTGCCCTGGGAGAGAACCGTCTCGCCGCCGTGTTTGGGGCGAATGGCAGGCTGTTAAACAAAACCCTCACGCCCCCCGTGAAAGGAGGGGATACTCTACCTGGTGGGGTTCGGAGGAGAATTAGCTGCTGTGGCACGATCCCCGGTCTCCAGGCTTCCCTGTGCTGAGAGGGTCACTTTTCCTCGTCTCCATCTTCTCCAGCTTTTCACTGTCTGTGCCCAGCAGCCAAGGGCTTATCCTCCTGTGCACACATGTGTGCACGAGCACGTGTGTGTGTGTGTGTGTGTGTTCGTCCCTAAACTGTCAAGCATCTACCAAGCCATATATTTTTTATTCCCAAAGGAATAATTTCACCCTGAGCTATATTGGATTTAAATGGCATTGATCTCAGTAGACAGAGCAGTTTTTGGTCTTCTTACTAGTACACAGTGGGGGAGACAGTCCTGGCTGTTTAGAGAGATACACAGATGCCGTGGCCACCCTCCCTTGTAATAGACTAACAATCGTCATCTTCTTTACATATATAATTACATATATGATCATATATATATATATATTTCAGAGAGGAAGGAAGAGAGAGGGAGAGAGATAGAAACATCAATGATGAGAAAGAATTATTGATCGGCTGCCTCCTGCACACCCCCCACTGGAGATCGAGCCTGAAACCTGGGCATGTGCCCTGACTGGGAATTGAACCCTGACCTCCTGGTTCATAGGTCAGCGCTCAACCACTGAGCCAAGCAAGGTTGAGCCAAACTGTCATCTTCATTCCCATCAGCAGCCTAATTCTTAGTGACATAATGCTACAATTCAGCGTTTGGTCTCATCACTCATTCCGTCTGCCCCACAGGCTGGAAGTAAGCAGGGCAGCCATTACTCTTCTATTTCACAGACACATGGTGGCACAGAGCTTCTGGTCCCTTCTCCTTTAATGTGCGGGTAGCAATTTCATATGCCTAGTGTCTTTTTACCTTCAATCCAATACTTGGTTTTAAGCAAAAGCAATCTTTAGGGCTAAAAGGAGTGACAGTGTCCAGATTAGCAAACAATATTTCATGAGGACACACCATACGACATGATGGCTCCGCGGCCTGGCGAGGAAGTTGGGAAGGACAGGGGTCACCAGCAGCCCCGAGGGAGGAAGGGGAGCCCCCGCCAGCCGTGGCTCGCTCCACTGCTTCCTGGTGCAGTGCGGGTGTACGAAATGGACGCCCAGCTTGCCGGGGCAAGTTAATTTTGTAGAAAACAAGTTATTTGCTGAAATACTTTTTGAACAAGGTCAGAAATAAATAACTCTGCCAGGTGAACCATCATTTCTAACGTAGGCACGCCACAGTTCTGTTGGGAATGTCCACTGTCCTTTTGGGTGAATGTTCGCCGTGGAGAATGGATCTCTGATGACCATGTAACCCAGGGACTTTTGTTTCTTGTTGGACCATGTGTCCCCCACACTGACAACCGTGACCGTCACATGCAGGGTCATCAGGAAACATTTATTAACGAAAGATTTTGCTCTGCCCCTAGCTGTTGGATTTTCATGGCTTTTCTCTTAGTGTGTGTCCAAGGCCAAGGCCGCACCCTGGTGTGACGTTCACACTCGCACATCACCTGTGTTACGTATCGATGATCTGCGAGTTGTTTATGAAGACTCGCATTCAATTACAAAATCAAACCAACCTCACCCGGGCGTAAACACGAGGAAGCCGAAATGTCAGGAGGGGCCCTGTCCCTACTACCGTGGCAAAGGGTCAGAATCCACCGGACTCCCGGCCGGCGAGGATCCGGAGGCTGGGCAGAGCTTGAAATCTCAAATGATTGCTTTTGTGGCATGTTGCCACCGTTGCCGTTTCACATTACTTCTTTCTGAATCACCTGAAAGTAAGAACACAGAATCACCATATCTTTGTTGCATCTAACTTAAGATGAATTTAACAATATTTTTATATTTAAATAGAGCCCGTATTTAAACTTTTCAAGGTGTTCCAAAGAGGTTGTTTCATAAACTTGTGTAATTCATGATCCAATCAGATTCCGTGAGTT
Source organism: Myotis lucifugus (assembly GCF_000147115.1). Classification (NCBI taxonomy): domain Eukaryota; kingdom Metazoa; phylum Chordata; class Mammalia; order Chiroptera; family Vespertilionidae; genus Myotis; species Myotis lucifugus. The sequence continues at coordinate 12,231 of NW_005871829.1, read as the reverse complement.
TTAGCAGATGCATTGATATCGGGCTTACACCCCCCGTTAAATTAGGAGACGTACCCCCGTTGCCAGAAGCACTCCCGGAAGACAGCAGTAGGTTTGTGTCTCTCAAGTGTATTGATCTCTTGACTTCCTTCAGCCTCTTTCTGCCTTTGGGGTTATTTTTAGTCGTCCAGGATTTCCTTTACAGCGTGGGCACCCGTTGGCAGTTGGTGGACAGGTTTGGGGCAAGCGTTCCGGGGAAGAACACTGTGTAGTTGATCGTGGGCACTTCCTTTTGGGTAATCAGGGCGCTGGATGCCATGTTGCCCCAGGGCTGGTGATGCTGAGATGATCCCGGGCTTCAGGTGGGCCCGACATGACTTTCAGATCTCCCCCCTTGAAGGATGCTGTGATGGACTGAATGCTGTGTCCCCTCCTCCCACCCCCACATATTCCTCTGTGGGAGCCCTAACACCCAGGGTGGCTGTACTTGCAGGTGGAACATTGTCTGAGGAAGTAATTAAGGGTGAATGAGGTCACAGGGGTGGGGCCCTGGCCCCATAGGGTGAGTGTCCTGCAGAGCAGGCTCCAGAGAGCTCTCTCTTTGTCTCTGTCTCTCTCTGTCTCTGTCCCTATCTCTCTGTGTTTCTCTACCTTTGTCTGTCTCCCTGCCATTTGAGGACATAGCAGACAGAGTCTATCTGGACAATAGGAAGAGTCCTCATCAGAGCCTCACCCCACCGACAACCTGACCTGGGGCTTCCGACCTCAGGAGCTGTGAGAATAAGTTTCCGTTGTCTGAGCCCCCTGTCTGCGGACCAAGCCCAGCTCTCTCCTCCTCTGTCGTTACTCTGTGCAGCACTTCTCCGGAGACACAACGATTCTTTCCCAATTGCTCATGCGGCGGTTCTGGCTACGGCAATTCTCCTCTGATTATATATTCCTGGGGAAGTTGAAAAATAATAAAGTTTCTGATACGATCAACTTTCTTCATTTAGTGATGCTCTTTTGCAGATTAGAGAGAGCTTCTCTCTGCTTTCCCTCCCTTTCTCGTCTCTTGCCTTTAGTTCCCCTTCCTTCTCTCTCTCCCTTTGGCTCTCCATCAATATCACTCTGTGCTCATGGACTCACTTTCCTCCTGTGAATTCTACCCCTTTAACAACAGGATTGTTTCGTTGCTGAAATTGGCCCACGTGTCGGTAGAAGAGACCTCTTCATGCCAGTGCCTGTGAGCTTAGTTCTCATCCAAAACAGGGAGGAGAGATGCCAGCAGCTCCGCGGGGTGAGCCAGGATAAGAAAACACGCCTGTAAACATGGCTCTTTACATGCAGGTTTGTCCTATGTTTACTGCACGGCACTGCGACGGATGCGTGACATTCTCACCGTGGGAATTCACTCTGGTAAACGCCTCAATAGCTCCACGGGGCTGACCCCATGGCCAGCGCCTGAGGCCAGGGAAGGGAGGCCACTGGCCTGAGGCCTGAGCACCAGGCGCCACAGCCACACCTACAGGGTGTCCCAGGCGCCTGCTGCTCTGACTTCTCATTGCATCCAAATCGGCGCATTTCTCAGCACTCAGCCCCCCCTCCCCCGTCCACGTGACCGCGGGCCCCTCTCCAAGCTCACTGCATTCGAAGTCGGTCCGTTCAGATCTATTGGTCACTCTGTACGGAGGAAGCTCATAAAAATACACACGGTTATCGACGGCAGCACTACACACGTGGTTTCACTTTAATGACCACAGGAAGCCATGGCATGTGGTCACTGTTCACGGTGCCCTGGCTGGGTCGCCCGACGCCCTGATGAACTGTTTGGTGGCGGCAGCGTCCTCTCTGTGGCCGCTGCTCTCTGTCTGCCCGGTTCCCTCGGCCTGGACTCCAAGGAGGGCGCTCACTGCACGCTATGTGCATCGTTCCCAGCAGCGTCACCATCCGTGGCCCCGCTTTTGCAGAAATGCGTGGGTTATAGGGAGACACGGCCACTAGGACGCTTGGCAGAGTCTGTCACTGTTCCTTTCTGTTCTCTGCTCCTTGCGGTTCTCTGGGTCTGTGCTCGGTGCTCAGAGCAGAAGCGCCGCAGGAAAGCGGTTTTCTGCTCCATCAGGTGGTGTGAATGGTGCTGTGATCAGCACAAAGGCCTCTCCTCCGGCCACAGGTCCACCCGGGGTTGAGAGGCACCGCGGCTCCGGCCTCCCATCACCCGATATGCATACTTCCCTGCACTTTTTAAATAAGATTTACTTTGACAAAAGCTTCAGGACTTCACACGCTGCTGCGTGGAAGGAGGCAGGCGGTGCAGGGGGACCAGTCACCCTCTAAGTGCAGGAAGGGGCGGCCTCCTCCTCTGATTTGGATCCTGCTCCAGCGAGAAGCTGTGCAGCCTCGGCCCACAGGTGCCTCTGATGAGGTAGATACAGATGCTTGTCAGGCTACGCAGGGGCGGGCAAAAGTGGGTCTGCCGCTGCGATACCAATAGATAGCACAGTGATTCATCAATAATAATATAGTACCTGGAAAATATGAACCTCAGTGAAATAAGCCAAAATGAGAAAGACAGTATCACAGGACCTCACTTACTTGTGGGATCTAATGAACAAAATGAATTGACCAACAAAATAAGACCCAAAGCAGGGAGTCATGGAACAGACTGACATACCTCGATGTGGGGGCGGGGGGACGAGAAGAGATAAACCGAAGAATTTATATACCTGCATGCACAGCTCATGGACACGGGCAATAGGGTGGTGAAGACCTGGGGTGGTGGGCTGGGAGGGTGGGGGGCAGGGGGAATGGGAGAGATCTATAATACTGTCAACAATAAAAATATATTAAAAATAATCTATATATATATATATAAAGCCAGTGTCCGTGATGACCAGGACGACCAAATGACCAGTCACAATGAGGTGATGAGGTATATTGAGCACCTCTCGGTCCCTCCCCCCAGCCCAAGCAGCGGCTCTCACTGTGGCGAGAAGCAGCTCTCGCGGCGGCGAGCAGTGGTGGGCTATCGTGTGTGATTTTGCACGCTGGGCCTCTAGGAATAATATAATAAACCCTGTGCTTTGCATACTCATCACCATAAACCTACTTTTTCCAACCCATCTACTCCTCATTCTAGGATGGCATTTATACTAATACTAGAGGCCTAGTGCACAAAAATTAGTGCACTTGGTGGTGTCACTCAGCCCAGCCTGTGCCCTCTCACAGTCTGGGAGCCCTCGGGGGATGTCCAACTGACAGCTTAGGCCTGCTTCCCCAGGGAGGCGACTGGTGGGCCGATCAGGAATGGCACCAGCCGGCGAGTGGCCAGCCCTGTCCCCCATCACTGCCCTGCCACCACCACTGGTGGCCTCCTCTGCGGGAGGTGACACGTGGGCCAATCGAGGGATGGTGCCGGCCGGCAAGTGGCCAGCCCCGCCCCCCATTGCCCCACTGCTGCCGGTCGCTGCCACCCCCGATTGTCGTCCATTCCCTCTGCCCACTGGCACCCGCCTTGGCTGGCCTTGCACTGCCTTCTCGCCAGCCCCAACCCCCGCCAACTGATGGTTCTGCCATTTGGTCTATTTGCATATTAGGCTTTTATTATATAGGATTACTGAATTTAGAAATAGGAGGAAAACATGTCTTATAAACTATGTTTGATTGTTTTCAATCTAAGTGTTTGTAATCACTTCTAAAATAGTGTCCATTTAGAATTGTCTTAAACATTATTTCCATTTAGAATCTCCATAGAACAACACAGAAGTCAGATTATGTTAACATGAATACCTTCCCAATACTGACATGTTCTAGGTCTAAGTTAGATGAATCCCATGGTAACTACAAAGGCTTCTTATAAACAAGAAAGGCAGGTCCTGTGTCTCTACGGGACTAAATGTTAACATGAGCCACAGTAACCTCTTTGAATCTATCCCAGGTGGTGGAGGGACTGTAACTTTGAGTTTCTGCCCAATGAAAATTGTAGCACAAAACCACCCCAGGCAGCATTTCATACCCTAATGCAGGAAGAAAGATCATTCCACTTTCTCTCTGCTCTCTGTTTGTTGGCAAACTACCTGGAGGCATTATCATTTAAATAACAAAACTATAGTGGGGGTTCATTTAAGGTTTTGAGGAAACTTGAGTCATCTAGGGGAATATTATATCATAAATATTATTTTAACATGTAACCTAGTTAATGAATATGATCACTGGATGTGTCATAATATTTATTATCGTCAATGGCAGTTGGAAAAAGAGGAGAGAAAGCGAGGGGGTGAGCACTACTGAGAGTTACACACAACACAGCCTAAGGCACAGTCACCCTATTGTTTAATTAACCTGCTCATTAATTTACATGAAAGTGCTTTTCATTTTTTTTGCATACAATTATGCAGCTCTCCACACAGCATGACTGGAATTCCATAATAGGGTTTACTTTGCAGTGTTCTCCCAGGCCTCTCTCTTCCCAGGTGACTGGGTCAGGCTCGCTCTAGGCAGTTCAACTTGACCTTGCAACGGGCATCAAGGTCAAAGTAAAGGCGAATGTGTGTCTCCAGGCCTGGGCTCGGGGTCCTGCAGCGTCGCCTCCCTGGCATCCCTCAGTCCAGCCCAGCCACACGCTCGCCCAGCACAGCAGGAGGCACATGGGCTCCAGCTCTTTTTAAAATATGTTTTATTAAATTCTTCATTGTTGAGAGTCTTACATATGTCTCCTTTTTCCCCATTGGCCTCTCCGCGGCCACTCCCATCCCCTAGCACAGTGGTCGGCAAACTGCAGCTCGCGAGCCACATGTGGCTCTTTGGCCCCTTGAGTGTGGCTCTTCCACAAAAAACCATGTGCGGGCGCACATGTCCAGTGCGATTGAAACTTTGTGGCCCATGAGCAGAAGTCGGTATTTTGTGGAAGAGCTACACTCAAGGGACCAAAGAGCCACATGTGGCTCGCGAGCCGCAGTTTGCCGACCACTGCCCTAGCACATGCCCTCACCCCCTACTGTCTGTGTCCATTGGTTATGCTCATATGCATGAATACAAGTCCTTTGTTTGATCTCTAACCCCCTCTCCACACACAGCCTCCCCTGCCTTCCCTCTGAGGTTTGATGGTCTGTTCAATGCTTCTGTATCGCTGGATCTATTTTTGTTCATCAGTTTATATTGTTCATTATATTCCACAAATGAGTGAGATCATGTGGTATTTATCTTTCTCTGACTGGCTTATTTCACTTCACATAATGCTCTCCAGTTCCATCCATGCGGTTGCAAATGGTAAGAATTCCTTCTTTTTTATAGCAGCATAGTATTCCATTGTGTAGATGCACCACAGTTTTTTAATCCATTCATCTGCTGAGGGGAACTTGGCTGTTTCCAGATCTTAGCTTTGGTGAATTGTGCTGCTATGAATATCGGGGTGCATATCTCCTTTCTAATTGGTGTTTCTAGTTTCTTGGGATATAGTCCTACAAGTGGGATCACTGGGTCAATGGGAGTTCCATTTTTAGTTTTTTGAGGAAACTCCATACTGTTCTCCATAGTGGCTGCACCAATCTGCATTCCCACCAGCAGTGCACGGGGTTCCCTTTTTCTCCGCATCCTCGCCAGGTCTTGTCATTTGTTGATGATAGCCATTCTGACAGGTGTGAGGTGGTACCTCATTGTCGTTTTGATTTGCATCTCTCAGGTGATTAGTGACTTTGAGCATGTTTTCATATGTCTCTTGGCTTTCTGTATGTCCTCTTTCAGAAAGTAACTATATAGGTTCTTTGCCCTTTTTTTATTATAATGCTTTTATTGATTTTAGAGAGAAAAAGGAAGATAGAGGGAGAGAGAGAGAAACATTGATGAGAGAGAACTATCAATTGGTTGCCTCCTGCACGCCCCCTACTGGGGATTGAGCCTGCAACCAAAGTATGTGCCCTGACAGGGAATCAAACCCGTGACCTCTCCATGCAGGGACACCACTCAACCAACTGAGCTACACGGGCCAGGCGGCTCCAACTCCAGTGAAGTTCATGTACCCCTCCAGGGTAGGGAGATTGTGGTGGGCATCTCTGGAAACCAACAAGGGCTAAACGTAGTGTTTGAGGGTCAAAAACACCACAAACAAAAGCGTATTCACGGCTGAGGAGCAGGGATTGGAGTAAAGATGTTCGATAGTGGAGTGGGCTTCACTACTCGTGGCTTTGTAGGTGGAGTGCGTGAACCTGGTTTTCAGGTTGGGACACGGATGTGACTCATTCGGTTGTAAAGCAGTTGGGACATCGCTGGCTGATGGCGGGGCTCCGTGGTCAGTCCCCTGAGGGGGAAGGTCATGAACGAGGTCACAGCACTTCTAGAAAGCCCCGCAAGAACCGGTTCCGGTGAGACAAGGCTAAGGCAAGACAACGACAGGACAGGATTCTGTCCGCTCTGCGGGTGGCCTGCAGCCGACGTGACCCGACCTCTCATTCTGGTCTCCTGCCCGGCCCGCGCCACAGGGGGGTCGCCAGCAGCCGTCTGTCTTCCTCCTGCGCCCTGACCTCTGCCTCAGAGCTGACTCCCCGGGACCCCACCTGCTGCAGCTGTTGCTACAAGGGGTGCAGACAGCAGTCCCTCGGATAGGATTCCGGGGCCACTCAGCGACAGCGAGAGGCAGGGTGATCACTGTGACGGATGGAAAAGAAGGATGGGAGTCTCAGAAGGACCAACCGCTGGACGGATGGACGGACGGACGGACGGCTGCGCACAGGGGGGAAGCCAGCTTCTGGGCCGCGTTCAGGTGATGCCGTTCTCACTGGAGCAGAAGGGACTGTGTCCGCGAGTGTAAGACACATGGAGGCTGGTCCTCCACACGTGCTTTCCTATCAGTGGCCACAATTACTCCGTATTCATGCAGTTTATCCATTGAATGTGCCGGGGGCCGACCCTGTGGCCCACCAGGCCGTCGACCACTGAGCCACGCCGGCCGGGCTCTGTGCGTTCATGTCGACTCAGACAAAAGACTTGAATAATTTCTTCAGCACTAGTTACTCTCCAACCAAGAATCTTAGCTCATTCAGGACAAGAACATGTACTGCTCTTTGTCCACAAAGAGGCCTGCAGGCCAGGACTGTGTGTCTCCTGGCATTTGCTTTGTGGAGCCTGTGGGAATAGAAATGGACAGCCTGTGTGATGTGCTTGACACTGTATTGGGCTCAACGGAAAAAAGAAAAAAAGGGTTCCTTCAGGAGGGAGTTGCAAGAAATTTTCAATCACACCCAAAGCTAACGACCTAGAAAAACCATACTTAGGCAAAGTTATGTCCCCAAAGGCATGTGCATCCTTATAATGCTTATTACATACTTATGCACAATTTATCCATTTAATTACCAATATTTAAAGTATGAGTATATAAAGTTTTAAGAATATATAATACATCATGATATTCACTATAATATAAACAATTTGTCATAATTGAGCATTCATGTTGTTTCAAATGTCTCAATTTTCTATCTTTAACTATATTATCTTTGTTTCCAAGAATTTGTTTTAAGATAGAGTTTGATAAGTAGAATTATCAAATAAAAGGCATGAATTTTTATGAGACTACTGATATAGAACATTAAATTATCCATCTGTGAATATTCCCCTCACATCATATCCTACCAGCATTATGCATATACACACACCCATGCATTACCAATCGTTATTATTTTAATTTGCCTGTAAATTTTATCAAAGTAGTTTCATATTGCTTTGCCCAATTCAGATGGCAAATATCACCTAGAATTTTAAGTAATAACGTTGTCAGGAAAAGTACAGTAATCTTTAAAAGAGGTTAAAACCTATTTCAAACCATAGTCCTGTGTTTAGTTTTCTGCACAGAACTTGGTTCCTGTGCTTCCCGTAGGCCATCACGTCTCCGCAGGCTTCACCTTTGAGGACACAAGTTTATCCTTTAGGGAGTGAGCACGTTCCCAAGGCCCCAGCTCGGGTGGGAGTGGGAGGTCACTGACCTCGTCTCTCTCTCTGCTGTGAACTCTTGGTCACTCAAAGGCAGGGCGCTTCTCAGAACGTCTGTTTGCTTCATTTTTTAAAAAATAGGTTTTTATTGACTCCAGAGAGAGAGAAACATGGACGAGAGAGAAGCTCACCGATTGGCTGCCTCCTGCACGCCCCCCACTGGGATCGAGCCCACAGCCCTGAGTAGGAATGAACCCTGACCTCCTGGTTCAGAGGTTGACGCTCAGCCACCGAGCCACGCCGGCCGGGCTGCTGGGTTCTTTCCCTAGAGAACAGGTACCTGGTCAGGAGGCGGTCCAGGTCCCAGGAAGTGCCTTCCCTCCGTGTTGAGATGTGATCCCCACGCTGAATCACACGTGCGCTGTGTCTGTGAGCTGTTCCCGGCTGTACAGTACGTCACCTTTTCCAAATGAACCGTGCACGTCACCCGTCTCGGGAAAAGAGGTCCAGTCACCAGTCTTTTCATTTTCTTATTGAACCAAACCGCAGCCAGGGCTCCTAAACCCGCCCCCACCGGGCGACCGTGGAAGGCACAGACTTGCTTTATTTCTGTGGTGCCCATCCTACTGTGTGCGGATGGCTTCCATTGGCCCCAGTTCAGAAGAACGAGCAGGTCCTGCACCCAGAGACATGAGTACAGCTGCGCTCCATGCGTTCTGTCCCGGAGTTTCCATCTCGCCGATGATCCATGGGGAGAGCTCAGTGTGAGCTTCCGTGATGAATCTGGGCTGGGAAATACATAGGGTGTCACCAGCCTCAGGTAGTGTGGAAGTCACAGGCATGGAGAGAGGCATTTGGGACAACACACCGACTGGGATGCGCATGAAGGTAGAACCGGAGGTGCTGTTGGGTGAGAATAAAGGAAGGAAGAGTTCATCTGAGACTGAAACTGAACGGATGGAGAAAGTGAGACACACAGGAGGGCGGCCGAGATGCCAAAGGAGAGGGATTTCCGGCCGGGGTCAGTGTTGACGAGTGTCTGTGGGGAAGGACCGAAAACACCCATTGGCTTTGGCAACAAGCCAGCTGTCATCCTTCAGGTTTAGTCAGTGGGAGGTTTAGTCAGTGGGAGCCCTAGGGAGGTGGCTGAAGGGTGATTGGTCAGGGGGTCACAACCCTCCATATCTGATGTATCACAAGAACCTACTGACTAAACATTTGTACACAATTCTCAGCTCCATTCTCTTTTCTCCTTTCCACCTCAATACAATTGACCCAGGTTATTATTTCTAATTTGGAGTGCTGCAGCATCTCGCCAACTGGTCTACCCGCCATCTCTCTGCTCCCCCTCCCCCCAGGCACACATAGCTGAGTCAGGCCATCTATGCTGCTTGCACATCTCTCTGGCAGATATATCTTTAGGGAATCATATATCCAACTGAATATGCTTCCAGGAATTCCTCTTGACTTCTCTCCTCAACTTGGCTTAGAGACAAGGGTTTTTCATGGTCTGAAAATACCACTTTGGTAACTTTTCAAGAGAATATGGCTTTTGAACGGAAAGGAAGCTCGCCGATCTGAGAACTTTGAGATGTTGGGAGGAAGTTTCCCATAACGGTTGAGAGCACGCTTTGAAGGGAGCCCTACCTCCACCGTTACTCGCCGTGTTATCTTGAGGAGATCAATTTCTAGCCTGTAAGCAGTACACTTTCTACCTCTTAAGGTTGCTAGCAGTTTATTAAAGTAAAATAAATAATATGTGAAATTTCCTAAAATAGGTAATGGCTCCTAATGATTGTTTCACAGGGCCTGGTAGTGGGGAGGCAGGTAGATTTGGGAAGAGAGGTCTTGTAGCACCTTTAACCACAGTTTAGAAATTAAACACCCTTTTCCTTATAGCTCCTGTTCAGTATTCTTAAAAAGGAGATTTGAAGGTGAAATAAGTGAATTCTAGTGGAAGCAAATACTAGAGAAAAGTACTACTGCTCTGAACGTCCAAGGAAAGTTCTCCTTGTCCTGGTTTCCTCCGGGTTCTTGCCTTCCTGGCCACAGGAAGCTCACAGGGCCCTGCAGTCGCCATTGGGGGACACAGCCCTGGGTTTGAAGACAATTACAGACTCTCAGGAGTCCATCCCCGTGATAATGAGCTGTGAACACCTTCCTCAGAAACCACAGACTCGCCAGAAGGGCAATTTAACACCTCTTCAAGGGACAGATGCGCCATGAATTATTCACAGGAGCCCAGCCAGACTCCCTGTCCACCGCCTCCTGCAGGACACCCAGGGGGTGACAGGAACTCCCTCTCCTGGAATGTATGGGTCTTCTCCCCCAGGCAAAGGTCACGTCTTCAATCCACTCAATACTCTTAGAGCAAGCGTGCTGAGAGCTCCCTCTCTCCTCTCTCAAGTTCACTGTCTCCTGTACCATTTCATCTGGGACGTCTGTGTACGTGTGCACCCATGCAGATGTCATGTACACAGCACATCCCACATTTGAACCCAAAGATCGGCAACATTTTCTCTTGCGTCTTCCATCCTTCAGGTCCGCCTCCTGCATGCTCTTGACTCACGATTCTGTGCATAAGATGAAGCTCGGAGGAAAGCACAGCTTTGTTCCCACCAGCTGGGTCCACGGGAGAGGCAGCCGTGGCCGTGAGGCAGCTACTTCCCCCAGTGCCTCTGAGGGTGGGAAATGCTTTACTGTGTTGAGTCGGTTGATGGATACATGGCCAGGGTCTACTCTAACGCTGTGTTTGTCAAACAATTTCATGGAATCCCAACGGTGCCATGCAAACGACATGCCCAGGGTTATTTTGCAAATAACGTTTAGTTTTAGATGATGAGGTGAAATACATTTTTTACTTCACTGGTAGCTTTGTATGAGGTCATTCTTTATTATTATTCTAGTCTCTTATCCCTCCGAAGCAAAACTCATCATATCTAGTAGTTCCCCCCCCCCCCCGATGAACTTAAAATTAGGCTAGAATACATATGTTGGAAATATATCAGTGCCACTAAGATGGACATTCAGATGTTACCTTTCCTGAGATCTGTCTATTCTAAGGAATTCTGAAATACACATTGAACAAAACTGTTTGTCTTTAATGATACATAAAATTGAAGTCATCGTTTTCTTTTAAGGCTCTTGTAATTTTTTATTTGTCAACTATGTTCACATTCAATATTATTTTATATTTGTTTCAGGTTAGGCTTTTATATAACTTAGGAAGTGATTCCACCGATAAGCAGTAGCCCCTGACACCATGTATAGTTATTGTCATGTTTATTGACTGTATTCCCTGTGCTGTACTATACATCCCGGGACTATTCTTTAGCTACCAACTAGTACTTCTTAGTCCCTTCACCTTTTTCCAGCCCCCAACCCCTCCTACCTGGCAACCATCAGTCTGTTCTCTGTGCCTATGAGTCTGTCTTGTTTTATTCCTTTATTTTGTTCTTTGGATTCCACATATAAGTGAGATTACTGTCTCTGTCTGCCTCATTTCACTCGGCATAATGCCCTCTGGCCCACCCATGTTGTCACAAATGGTAGGAGTTTACTCTTCTTTATGGCCGGGTACTATTCCCTTCCATGTATGCACCACATTGTCTGTGACAGGCGCATAGTTTGCCCCCACATCTCGGTTATTGTGAACAACGCTGCAGTGGTCACAGCGGTGCATACATCTCTTCCAGTCAGCTTTACGGAGTTCTTCAGAAATGGTGCCCAGAAATTGTCATTTTTAGTGTTGGTACGTTAAGCCAACTTTGTTTTTTTATTTTGAATTTTAGGGTCCTGTTGGGAGAACAGCTAGAACATCGATGCACAGAGAAGGCGTGAGAAGCAGAGCTTAGCGACAGGGTGAGGCCAGCTCACCTGAGACGCAGCATCCTGTGCGTCTAGAGCTGCTTCGAACCGAGGACAGCCTCACCCCGAGCCTCCGTCTCTCCCTCCCTGTTTTCCAGGTAAAAGTCAGCTTCCTTATCACATCGTAATTCCATGTGTAGCCGAGGGAACCTCTCTCTTGCAATTAATCTATCGACCAAAACTCTGTAACTGCTTCTGTTTTTCTTATTTTTAATTTTGTTCGTGTATTTTCTTTTTTCCTCATTATAGTAATGTTTTCATGTCAAGACACCTCCAATTTTAAGGAAACCCATGTTTTAAAGAGTAGATTGGGGAGGGAAACAATGCCTTATCAATTAAATATACACGTGTACATTGCACGGCGCCCTCTGATTTTTGAAAAAGGAAACTTTAGTGAGAAAACATGCATCTTGGAATTCAGAATATAACGATATTACCCTAGAAGTTTGACTTGCAGATTTTTAATTTTTAAAAGAGTAAATTATT
>NW_005871828.1:192774-222956 GCF_000147115.1 Myotis lucifugus | reverse complement strand
ACATTCTGGGGAACGGTCAGTGTGCGCTCGGGGCGGTGGGGGGGGGCCCAGGGCGCCCTTTCCCCCGGAGCGAATGTGCCCACAGGTGTTCGGACGGGGCGCTGTTTCCCTTATTCCCACGGGGCCTACAAGCCCTGCGAGGTGTCCGGCTGGTGCCCCGTGGAAGATGGGGCCTTTGTAAGGTGCGCCCCCCCCCCTGGGCCCAAGGTCCACCCTGCTCTTTCCTCCTCAGTGGGCGGGGGGGGGGGGGGCAGTGCGGCTGCAGAGCCTGGGGAGACTGAACACGCAGTCTGTCTCCTCAGCCAGTTTCTTGGCAAGATGGCCCCCAACTTCACCATCCTCATCAAGAACAGCATCCACTACCCCAAGTTCCAGTTCTCCAAGTAAGAGCCCTCGGGTGGGAGAGGGGACCCGGGAGGAAGCTGCCTTCCGAGGATGCCCACCCACCTGCGCCCGGCGTCCTCAGGGGCAACATCGAGATGCGCAAGGATGGCTACCTGAAGCACTGCCTGTTCGACGAGGTGTCCCACCTGTACTGCCCCATCTTCAGGCTGGGCTTCATCGTGGAGCGGGCGGGGGAGAACTTCACGGAGCTGGCCCGCACGGTGAGGCCAGGCACCAGGCCGGCCGGCCCGGCTCGCAGAGGATCGGCGCCCCATCCGGCCGTGCATGGCTCCCGCTCAATCACTGACTCCTGGTCACACAGCCCCTGCTCCCCTCATGCCCCAGAAATGGGTGCTCACCAAGTGCCCCGGTTCTATGTGCACCCCAGGCACCGCCTCAGGGTGGGACCCCAGGGCTGAGGGTCCTGTGTGCCTGCCCTGACCCCATCTCTGTGCCCACCTCTGGGCAGGGTGGTGTCATTGGGGTCATTATCAACTGGGACTGTGACCTGGACCTGCCGGCGTCCAACTGCAACCCCAAGTACTCCTTCCGGAGACTGGACCCCAAGCACACCCCGGCCTCCTCTGGCTACAATTTCAGGTACGTGGGCCCTGGGACACCTGGATCCTCACTCACCTGTGTGGTGGCTTGGGCGCAAACAGGGAGGGGCCGGTGGTGGGCAGTCTTGGTGCTGCCCTACTCTGGCGACAGGCACGCCCACCACCGGTTCCTCAGGGGCAGGCGGCCAGGGCCGTTTCAGGTTCTGACATGCTTCCGGGTCATCCCACCCCAGGTTTGCCAAGTATTACAAGATAAACGGCAGCACCACCCGCACCCTCATCAAGGCCTACGGCATCCGCATCGACGTCATCGTGCACGGACAGGTAGACCAGCCGGCCCTGCTTCCCTGGGGTCCAGGTGGGCCGGCCAAGCTGAGCTGGTCCAGCTCCGTGACCCCTCCACACGACCCACCCCGGAGGGTCTGAGGCAGCCTCCTCTCCCCAGGCAGGCAAGTTCAGCCTGATCCCCACCATCATTAACCTGGCCACAGCGCTGACCTCCATCGGGGTGGTAAGGAGCGCGCACTGGGGTCCGGGCACGCGTGCGTGTGCGTGTGCGTGTGGTGGTGGTGGGGGGTCAGGCCACGCCCTCACGCATGTTTGGCTGCCACAGGGCTCCTTCCTGTGCGACTGGATCTTGCTGACATTCATGAACAAAAACAAAGTCTACAGCCACAAGAAGTTCGACAAGGTGTGTACGCCACAGCACCCCCCAGGTAGCTGGCCTGTGACCCTGGCCCTTGTTTTGGGCCAGGCCCCTCCGCCCCCCTGTGCCTGCTCCACAGACCCAGGCAGACCACAGGACGAGGGGCAGAGCCAGGCCCAGGCTGTCCCACCACCACGGCCTGGTCCCACCTCTGCCCCATCTGAGCAGATGGTGGACACTCCCGATCGGGGTGCAGGAGCCGGGCCTCGGGCCTCCGAGCCTCCCCAGCAGGACTCCACGCTCACAGACCCCCGAGGCTTAGCCCAGCTCTGAGCCCCCTCCCCGCTCACACTGCAAAGGCTGCCCTGGCCTGAAGCAGGTGGGACCAGCATGGAGCGCCCGGCCCTGCCCCCACATGCCTCCTCACAGCTGGGAACGAAAGGGCCCCATGCAACTGGGCAGTGGGCTGAAAGGGGGCAGCACCCTGCTCCCAGCTGCCCCCTCCATCCCCAATCCTCATCCCTCCTGCCCACACCACCTGCCCAGACCGGTTGCTGGGCTCCCTAGCCAAGAAACCACGTCCAGAATCCAATAAACCTGTGACATTTACCATCTTGCCCTGTGTTTTGGGAAAAGCGTGTGGAGGCCCTGAAGACAAATACTAGTTAGCACACAGCGGTGGGTCCCTGTGCAGGGGCTTTGCCAGCCAGCAGTGCCCAGGCTCATGGCTGCCCTCTGGTCCAGCCTGGTCCCAGCACATCTGACCAGGGCCAATGGGGTGGGGGGTGGGAGGCAGGCTGAGTGCATGACCCTCTTGTCTCAGCGCTGCCCTTGTCAGTGCGTCACCACCTTCCTGCAGGGGTCACCCCAGGCCCCCAAATAAGGGAAAGGACGGCAGCCAGGAGGGAGGGGATGAGTTGCACCCAAGGAAAGCTGCCGGGCTGCCATTTGGTGTGGGGTGTGGGGTGTGGGCCTGGCCAGGCCTGTGGGTAACTGGCTCCTGCATCCTCAGATGCCACAGCTCATTACGTTCAACGGACCAGTTTGGCTGGACATGGTTTCTCTAGCAACAGTGGTGGCGTGTGCAGGTGTGAGGAGGCATGAGCCAAGCACCTTGCACAGACCTCACCAGTGGTCCCATCACGCCCAAGCTCAAGGGGAGGGTGGGTTCAGACCATACCAGCCCTGGGGCCCCCCCAAGTCTGAATGCCCTTCCCACCTGCCTATTGGGCTTGCCCCACTGGCTGCGGCCAGCAAACGCTCCATTTGACCCCACCCAGCCACCTTCAGCTCCTCCCCCCCTTGGGACACTGGCTGCACAGGTCACCCAAATGCTGGACACCCCATGGGTCTGGCTCACAGATGTCCAGCTCTAGTTTCGGAGAAACTGGCTTTTCTAGTCGGGGCTGGGCTGCAAGCTCAAGAACCAGGGCCAGGGGCTCAGGTTTCCTAAGCAGAGTGACCAGGGCCTAGCACCCCAAATGCCCCCACCCAAGCTGACCTCCAGGGCACAGCTGGGAGCTGCAGAAACCAGGGTGCCCAGGCCCTGTCTTGCTGCAGGGACAGGCGTGCAGTGTCCAGGGTGCTGCTGTGGGCGTCCCCACCTCCCCCGACGTCTCCAGCATCATTACCAGGAAGCTGTTAGCCCCCCCACCCAGACCTAATCTGATTTGCTCTCCATTTGGGGCTGACGTGGGCTCCATCCACCTTCCAGCCAGCGTCAGGTTTCTCCTGGCCGTTGGGCCTGGCCCAGCCGGTGGGTGGTATCAGGGGCCAATGCTGCTGTACAGACAGCTGCCAGCTGGTCAGCCTTCCTTCCTCCCAGACGGAGCAGCAGCGTGCACACACACAGCACACGTCTCGACAGAAATGAGCTAGTAAGGACCAAGTTAAACCAGCTGAGGCCCCTGGCCCTCCCGTGAGGTTTCTGAATTTGCCGCCTCACCACCTGGGTGTTTTTTTTTACATGGGATGGACGGGTTTTTTGTCCTGTCCCCAGTCCGATTTTGTTTACAAAGTGCACAGAGCTCGTCTTATGGTCTGGGGCTGAAGACAGACGGAGGGAGAAGCTGGCACTCGGAAAGGCTCTAGGCCTGGGCTGGACCCTGAGCTGGTGCCCTGCACGGTCCCAAGTCCCGGGGCGACCTGAGCTGAGGAACAAGAACAGAACCTCCTCCTCCTGACAAAGGTGCTGCTTCCTTTCTCTTCCCCTTCCCATGAAGGAAAGAACCTAAAATCTTGTGGGTGAAAAATTATTTTTCCAAAGTCCAAGAGGTAACAGGTACAATCCATGATCAATGGGTGACCCCCTGTGCCAGGCCTCCTCGGAGCACAGGTAGGCTCTGAGGGCAGGTGGTGTGGTCAAGCTCCATCTGAGAAGCCCCGGCCCAGATGAGGGGATCACCTGATGCAGACCCCGCCCCCCTCTCTGACCAGGAAGTCTCCACAGAGAAATCCAAGCCCAAGTGCAGGGATGCCAGCCGTCCCGGAACCTGCCCTCTGAAAGATGCCCAGGCCCCCAAGGGCTCAGGGCCTGATTCCTGGAACTGGCCACACCCACGGGTGAAGCCGTGGAGGGCGTCTCTGAGGTCACAGTGCCTGGGAGCAGAGGTGCAGTTTCCCACCCAGGTGTCCCTTGCCCTGGGTCTGGCCTACGCCTCCCTCCCCCAGGTTTGGCTCAAGCAGAAGGCCCTGAGGGCAAAGGGGATGCAGAGGTGGGGCAGGAGGGCCAGGCCCTGCAGCAGCAGCAGCAGAGGCCACACGTGTTTGTGCACGAGAACGACCCGTCAGGCTGCCCTGACCGAGGCTGGGACTGGGACCCAGGTGGGCCGCTTCCTGCTCTGGCTGGATGGCTGGTTTGGGCCAAGTGACCCCTCCCCGGAAGCACCCTGAGGGTCATTTTCTTTGGTGCTGAGTCCTGGAGATGGTCTCCAGCTGGGAGGCTGGGGCAGAGAGGGGACAGAGAGGGGACAGGCCCGCCTGGCTAATGGCCCAGCTGGGGGTTCTTCTGCAGCAGCCACTCCAGGGTCTCCATGAGGTATGACATGCCATAGTGCTGGGCAATGTTCCGGAAGATTCTGATCTGCTCCATGAAGACCTGCAGAAGAACCAGTCGCCATGAGACCCAGTCCCAGAGGAGGTGCAGGGATGCGGACCGAGGCCCGGAGCGTAGGGAGAGAGAGGTGTGGGCGAGGGCCAGACGGGCAACGGCCAGGGGCAGCCGCCCAGACCTTGGTGTGGATGGTGAGGGCGAAGCCGCCCGCACAGCTGCAGTACACGGACATGTTGGTCTCCTTCACGCCTCGGCACTTCAGGCAGATCTGAAATGAGGAAGAGCCCAGTCAAGAGCTCCACCCCCCGCCAGCCCCCCGCCTGCACCTCAACTGTGGATAAAAGCCAGACCGCACAGCGGCCTCACCTAACGTCCAGCTGCTTCCCCGCCCTCGCTGTGGGCCCACCCACCCGGCCACACCAAGCGCCGTGTTCCTGCCCAGAACCCATGCCTCCCAGTCCCCGCATCAAATGCTGAACACCCCGTCTCTCTCACACAAACACACACACACACCGCTGGTTCTGGACCCTCATCCCACTTACACCCTTTATCTTGTTTGCCATCTATCTCCCTCCACCAGAAGGGAAGGCCCAGGAGGCCAGCACTTGGCCGCTGTAGGTGCCCAACAGGAGCTATAAGACTGAATCACTTGGGCTGTGGATGAGGCCTGACCCAACAGGTGGTCATTTCGAAGGACCAGGTTATGACCTGAGACCCGCTGCTCACCAGGTCCTGCAGGGTGAAGGCCATCAGCTTCTTCTGCAGGGCTTCCACCAGGGCCATTTCGATCACCGAGGAGTCGTAGGCGGCCTGGCAGTTGGAGCAGAACCACTGGGGCAGCACAGCCCCGTCCTGGGCAGAGAGGGAGCAGGTCATCTTTTGCCCACCTCCCTGGCAGTGCCCCTCCGCTAGGCCGAGGGGACCAGCCTTGAGGAGACTGGGGCAGAGCCTTCCTGAGAGGTGAGAGGTGCATAACCACCTGCGGCAGCTCACTCAGCCCCGGGGCACCTCCCATCACCACACCGTCCTCACACGTTCACTGGATGATGATCCAGCACGTGGCAGCCGAGGGCCGTAAGAAAGCCGCCAGCTCCTAGTCATGTCAGAGGTAGCGGACGTGAGTCACCCACAAGGGAGAGACAGGTCACACAAGAGTGGGTGCTCCCACCTGAGAGAAGGACGGGTCTTTGCACAGGTCCAGGTCCCGGCAGAAGTTACAGCTGTGGCAGATGACCTCTGGGAGCACATAGGAGCGGCAGGGGTCTCGGAACTGGGCCTCCTCCGAGAACTCACCAACGTCCACCAGGCGGAGCAGGTCCCGATTGAGCTTGTTCACCTGGTTTGTGATGTTTGTGTCCAAAGACAGGACCTGCAGAGAACAGGGCGCGGTGAGGGCAGCTCCCGGGCCTCCTGCTGCTCTGTCTGGACTGAGACCGCGTGGCCGAGCACCACCTCACACTTCCTATCCTGTCAGATCTGCCTCCTCTGCAGCAGTGGTTCCCTCACGGCCTCAGCTCCAGGGACTCGGGCTCTGCCTGTCAGCCTCACTGGCTCCTTTTCCCTGAGTGACAGGCAGTCCCAAGTCTACTGGAGACTTACAATCTCACGTGCGAAGTGGCTAATGTCCACCCTCAGGGTGAGGGACTGCCCGGCCCACCCAGGGGCCTGCAGAGCCGAGGGGGAGCCAGCTAACCCTCCTGTCTGTAAGGAGGGCTTTTCCTCCCCTAAAGCTCTGCTGCCACTTGATCCTGGCGAGTCCGTCACCGTGAGATGCAGTGGCGAGGAGGTGACTTCATGAGCAGCGAGGCGCCTGCTTGTCCTGGTCTGGTAACAGTATTCCACCTTTGATTCCGTCTCCTTTCCCAGAACAGCATTTGGCATCCATGAAAGCCTGGGTGTTTCGGGAGCTCCGTGTGCTCCCGGTTCGTCTGGCCCTCTAGCCCCACAGGGCCTTGAGCACCTGCTATTTCACCAGCACCCCCAGATCACCCCACCCCAGGGCCTTCACCCATTCGGCCCAGACATCGTTCCTTCCTGGGATCCACATGTGGCTGGACCCTCCTGGTCACTGTGGTCTTAGCCCCAGGCCCCATCAGAGGCCCCTCACCTTCCCCACTTCTCCGAGCCCAGCTCACAGCACCTGTGCTCCCTGAACTCACCCCCCTCACTGACCGGCCGCTCCCTCATTGGAGCACAGGCTCCAGGAGCTGCCAATAGCTCACACGGGCTGTTCAGAACGGTGGGCAGAGTGTTGTGGGAGAAATGCGTTTCTTACTCCTGCCCTCACCTTGCACACATACTTGATGAACTCCAGGGCAGGGTTATTAAGCACCAAGTGAGAGCCGGGCAGGACAGGAAACATCTCTGAGAGCTCAGCTGAGTTCCGAGAGCCCGTGACTTTCCTCTGAATCTTCTGGGTGATGGTGAAGAAGTTCTGAGTGAGTTCATTTGCCACGTAATCTTGAGAGAAGGTGATCATTCCTGGGGAGAGGGGTGACATGGTGCTGCTCCCACTTGGCACAGTGACGAAGATGCTGAGGAAGCAACAGGGGACCCCGCCCTGGAGGGGGGCGAGGGGTCAGGTCACAGGTGCGCGGTCTCGGCAGCAAGGGTGCGCTCACCGGGCAGGGCTCCGGCTGCCGCCTGGGCCTCCTGCGACGGCTGGCTGGCTGCCCGTCTCCTCACGGGGGTGCTGCCCGGGGTGCTGCGCCTCAGCTCCTCCTTCATGCTGTGGTACACGGCCACGATGTACGCTGCAGAGGGGCACAGGACTGGAGCTGACGACGCTCAGGACCCGGAGTCCAGGGAGACCCGGTGGCTGGTCGGACCGCCGGCCATCCTGGCTGAAATGTTGTTACTGGCGATGATTCTATTTGATGCATTTAGAGGAGCCAGAGCCCATACAGAAACGGGAATGATGCCCACGTTCATGCTTAGAGAGCACCATCTACATGAGGCAACTCTGCTCAACCTTCACACTGGGCAGCGACAAAACAAAAGCTCAACTCCGGTCGCACACCAGACCCACGTTTCAAAAGAACTCGACAAAGTGAGACTCGGGACACGCAGATAAAATATAAAACAAGCACAATGGCACCACCTCAGCACCTTGTGACCACGTCCGAGTGCTGAGCCCGGCAGGCTTGTCAGGAACGGTCCTGTCCTATGATGGGCGTTGCAGGTTTGTGCTTCATTTGTACCTCAGCCTGGATAGTCTGGTTTGTAAACACTAAACCTTAGACCATTTAGACCCAAATCAGTGACAGGAGATCCCAACAGCAGAAGCTCAGCCTCAGAGCCCAGTGGCGGGCAGTTCAGGAAGTGCCCCGTCTCCCCTACCTGGGCTTTACCTTTAGTTGCCACACGTGCACACAAATCTTGGGGCAGAACTAGGAGCCCCTCGGGGACAGCCCTCCTCAGCAGGTGCAGCGAGAGGGGGAGGCCCTGTACCCCTGGTTTCTCTTGTGAGGCAAACGGACCAGGACCTCATTGTTCCGCGGACCACGCAGCCGTGACAGCTGAGAGGCTCACCTGAGACGATCATGAGGAAGTAGCCCTGGCAGGAGGCTGCCTGTGGCAGGAACTGCACGATGTTCCAGTTGTTTTCCAGCAGGTCCTCCACATCCGGTTCCTGCCCGTCATCATCCTCGCCCCCGTCATCCTCACCTTCCTCCTCAGGCTCCTCCTCCTCCTCTTCTGCTCTGCCCTCTTTCTGGGGGTCCTGCTGTAACAGTCCCAGCCATGACTGCCCGCAGCCGTGGGATGCATACCCCAGCTGAGTCATGTTGACCCTGGTCTACCCCGAGCCGGCAGGTCCCCGCAGACACTCTAACAGCACGTCAGGTATGTCACAGGCCTGGGGCTCAGCGCACTCACCTTGTGGAGATGGTTCCCGCTCCACCCTCCCCAGGGTTCACGCCACAGCTGCCTCCTCCCACCCCCCAGAAAGGGAAGAACCAGCAGTGCCCTGGCGACCAGTCCTACGGTCCAAGTTCCACATCTCCCGGTCGGCTCCCTACTGCGATGCCCATGCCTGAGCAGGTTCCGCTCTTGACAGCACCTTCCAGGTTAACACGGGAAGTCTGATGCCTGCCATCCTGAGCAGCAGCCACCACTGCGCTTCCGACTACACCGCTTGCACCTCCTATTCTCCCATCCAGCCCACGGACCTCCCACCTCAGCACAGCACCAAGGGCAGCCTTCTCCCGCCAGCTCTCTCTCAGCAGCATGGCTCCCACCAAATCCTCATCAAGGCCACGGGCACCAATGGCCTGCCCTGGCCAGCTCTCAGCCACCCGTGACCACTGCCCTCACCCGCCGCTGGACTCACAGCTGCCTCACGCCAGTCGCTGAGCCTTGCTCCCTGCAAGCTCCACTTCCCACCACACCCCGAGTCCTCTGGGGCCTCCCCTCCCCGGTCGGCCCCGACCCTGGCTGCTGGTCCTGATCCCACCCCTGCTGACTCTGATCCTGCACCTCCTTTGTCTGCGTGCTCGCGACCTCTCCTCAGACGCGTGAGCACAACGTGTGGCCGACGGACAGATGCAGACCCCAGAGAACTTCAGCCGCCAGGAATGTCACCTCACCCGTCCACAGTGGATGCGAGAGGGCACGTTTCCTTTGATGCCACCATAGTTGGAGGGATCCATCCAGAGAAGAAACTCCCAGCACCGAGAGAAGGAGATCGTCAGGGAGTGGAAGATCTCCTTAGAGTGGATGCTGGAAAGAAGCAGAAGAGAGACTGGTTCCACGAAATCAACAGTTTTCTCTCTTTTTTCCACTTTCCTTCTTACCCTCCACTGATTTAAAACCTTCAAACTTCCTACGGAAAATGACAGGAAAATGGCCAATAGTAGTGAGGAGACTTCTGCATCTGGGTGGGAGTAACGGGAGGCGTGAAGGGCTGGAGAGGCAAGAAGCCTCCCGGGCTGGTCCCAGCTCTCCCCGGAGCCCGATCCCACACGCCTGCTCCCATCGCCACTGGAGAGCCTTCTTCAAGGGTGGGGAATAGTGAGCTCTGGACTAATGGTGCTCTGGCCCTGCCTACAAATCTCAAAAAGGCCCCCCCAAATCAAACTGTTTTCAAGTAACAACATAAAGCCCCAGAACAGTCACAGGAATGCAAAAGCATCCAACACACAAGTCAAGACCCAGTGTCTGGCACCAACAGAAGGTCACCAGTTTGCAGAGAAGCAGAGAAGCAGCCCAGAGTGCGGAGACAGGCCTGCCAACCGCAACCAGCCCCACCCCCACCGGTGCCGGGGCGAGCAGAGGACCGGGAGCACTAAAGCTGCACTGCACCTAGCTGAAGGGAAGACCAGAAACAGAGGAGACAGCACCACGTCTGAGGGGGGTTTGGGGCAGATGACACAGCGCCGAAGACGGGTCAATTTAAAGACTTAACAGAAGTTATCCAGAAAGAAGCACAGAGAAGGAAAAAGACTCAAAAAAGACCCATCTACAGTTCTATAGCTGGTGAAAATCTCTCTCAGAATGAAGGTGAAATTAAGGCTTTGCCAGATCTCCAGAGGCAGAAGACGGATGTGGCTGCCACAGACCAGCCACAGGCTTGTGCCAGGAGCTCGGAGAGCAGACGGCACAGGACAGAGGAGCAGACTGAGAGGGGCGGTGCTGACACCTGGTGGTGATGTACTCCACGTAGGCCAGGGCGTCCTCGATCCGCCGCTTCTTCGTGCACAGGACGATGCGGTTGAAGTTGGCATAAACCACTGATGACCCCAGGCGCTTGAACTCAGCGATGAGCCTGAGGACCAAGGACAGAATCAACAGTCAGGACGCTACAGAGAATCCCAGGAGACACCGTGAGGCAAACTGGATGATCTGAAGCAGAAAAGCCTGGAACCCAGAAGCAACAACGCATGAAGGTTTCTACATGGAAAACACACCATAAACAAAGCCAAACAGAATCAAAAACAGGAAAAAATGTGCAACTCATTTCATAGAAAATGATTCTTACATAGAAAGGACTCACAAATCAATGAGAAAACAACACAACTAGAGAAAAGTGGACAAAAGGTATGAAGAGAAAGCCCACTTCATTCATCACGAGGACTGCAGGTTAGGAGCCACAATAACTACCTCCCCTTCCCCAAGCCCCGCCCCCGGTCAGCTGGCACTGTGCCCACCACGCAGGAGGGGCTGGGCTGGCAGAGCCATCGATGGAGAGCTCTTGGGCCAGCACCCAGTGAGCACCTCTCCCAGTCGTAGGATCCACCAGCGCGGCAGCAGGGCCGCTTCCTGGGATCCCTGCACGGGACCCTCGCATGCCCTTACGCACAGGCTGTGCCTTGGTTATTGGTAACAGCCCAAGTTCTGGGAACCGCCTCTGCGCACTACCATGGACGGTGCACCTCATGCAGACCTCCAAGGTCGACCATTAATTCGACAAGGAGGTCAGACACCGTGTACAGCCGCTTGTGCAGAAACAGCAGGAAGACTGTGTTGCGCGAACCGGCGGCGGGCCGTGTGATCCCACAGGTGCTGGGCCCGGGGACACCGGCCGGCACACTCACTGCAGGAAGAGCTTCTTCATCATGCTGTGCAGCGTGCGGTGCAGGGCCGGGTCGTGGAGCAGCGAGGACGGGGAGCGCAGCCAGCGGTAGAAGTGCATCACCTGGTTGTCGGCGTAGACGTTGCGGTACTGTGTGATCTCCCTCACCCAGCCCACCACCATGCTCTTCAGGATCCTGGAGGGGGAGAGCGTGTTCCCCAGTCACCCTCCCTCTCCAAACCCCACTGCTCAGCTCTCTGCACCCCTTGGACGAGGCTAGCCCTCCCACCTCCCCATACACTTCTCAACCCTCCCACCTCCGTGCCAGAATACAGACTAGAATGGTGGGTGTCGGGCACCTCACCGGCCGGGAGAACCAGGACAGACTCTACCCAGCAGGTGGAGGGAAGCCCCAGTGACAATGTCTTAGCTCTGAGTTTCCCAAAACAAGGGCAGAGGATAAAAGGATTCCTACTGTCCCTTCTCAACCCCAGACTGTTATTCTGCCTCTCGAGAGGAGAGGACGCAGACGGACACCTGAAGGTGCTGGAGCAGAGGGCTGTCTCGTCGTAGCTGGCGGGAGCGTTGGCGGCCTGGTTGCCGGTGATCATGTCCTCCAGGGAAGCCTGCTGGATCACGTCGAAGCTGATGCCCATGCTGTCGGCCCCCTCCATGTCGTTGACGTGGTGAGATTGCAGGATGGTGTTGACCGCCAGGTTCTGAATGTCCAGCTCCACACACACTGCACACAGACACATACCTGTGCACTGACCACCCCAGGGTGTAGAGCCCACCCCCAGCAAGCCTTCTCTCAGAAACATTGCTGCTGGTCACAGAGCCCGCCCCGACTCATCCCACACCAGCGTGGCCCAGCTCTGAGGGTCAGCGCTGGGATTCTCGCCACTAACAACACGAACACCAGCTGCTGAGATCCCTGTGGGCCTCCCCACCCACCTGTGGAGTAGCAGCCTGAACTGTTGATCTCCACGGTGGCTTGGTCCTCAAACTCCATGATGAGGCGGTTGTCGTCGGCCTCCTTCCCGCCCAGGTCAGGGCGCCAGGTAGGGGACAGCCAGAGCAGGTGGTTGTGGCGCTGGAGGTGGCGGGCGAAGAAGAGGTCGGAGCCAAAGGTGGAGATGTCCTCAGGCAGATTCCCAATGGGGATATGGAAGTACCTGCACAGGGTCAGGGTCAGGGTCAGGGGGGGAGTTCCAGGCTGGTCTCAGGAGGGGGTGGAAACTGGGAAGATCAACTTGCTGTCAGAGACTGACAGGCCGGCAACATGAAGGTGGGCAGAGCGGCTGAAACACCAAGCAACAGCCCTATACTCTGCTCACCGGCTCATCTCAAAAGCCTGCGACAGGCAGGTGTCCAGGTTGAGGTAGTGGCGGATCATGCGCCGGGCTCCATGGCGCTGCCAGTCCAGGACTCCGTAGCTGATCTTGTCGGCCACGCGGACAGGCACCAGCGGGAACTCCTCCAGGACGGGAATCTCGCCGGCCAGCCTCCTCAGCTCCCAGTTGGACTGCACGGCGATGAGGGTGGGCCCCCGGCGCTCCTCCTGGGCACAGGAAAGCAAGCAGCTGGGAGGACCCGTTCTGGGGGAGAGGCTCCAACAGCAGCACCCCCACTTCACTCACCTTGTAGGCCAGCAGGAAGCGCTGGATGGCTCTGCAGATGGTCTTCAAGTCGGTCTCAGCCCGCACTTCAAATGTATGTTTTGGGGGCGGCAGGAGCTCGGGGCCCACTTTCTCCAGCAGGAGGCTGTGCTCGGCCGAGTACAGGGCGCTGAGGCTGGGCATCTGGTTGCTTCGCACCTGAACAAGGGCCAAGTCAGCTCTCCCCCCAACCCCTGCCCCCGCAGGAGGGGTGGTTCCACTTCTCACTCACTCCCCACAGGCACTCATGGGCAGAGGCTTCCAGAAACAAGGCGGGGCTAGGACATCCCTGCCCAGTGGTCTGTCCTCCCATAGCCCTGGACGAGAACTCACAGTGTCCAGCACAAATACGGACGCCCTGCGCTGAGAGGGCACGAAAATGCCGAAGAGCGCCTTGTGGCCGTGTGTGCGATGGTACAGATAGATGTGGCGGATGCTCCCTATGGAGGACACACAGGTCACCTGGGATTCGTGGGAGGTGGGGCCAAGCGGGGCAGCTGGCACACACCATACCTGGTTCCAGGTAGCTGAACTGGGCCAGAGAGCGCATCTCCAGGTGCTCAAGAGTGAAGGTTTCTGCTTCCCAGCCCGACAGGTGCCTCACCAGCTGTTTACTGACCACACACACACAGCCCAGGTGCACCAGGGCCCGGAACAGTAACGGCACCTACAAGGCGTCAGGGTGGGTGGGGCTGAGGGGGGCGGCAGTTGGGGCATAGCCCCTCTGCTCCAGGCCATCGCTGCAGAAATTCTGTCCTGGGGTGGAATCCAGTGGCTACTGCTGGCCTTCTCACGCCCTACGTGGGCCTCTCCCCTGTCCCATCCAGCTCGATCCTTGCTCAGTGCAGCTGGGAAGGCAGTTACCTGAGTCTCGTACACGCCCTCGATGTCTGGGGCTGACAGCTCGGTATTGATCTCATTGATGTGCTCTTGGTACATGTCCTCCGGCACTGAGTACTCATAGAGATTGTAGACCGTGTTGGAGCGAGGAAGGACTCGATTCACCTGGGGCAACAGCAATGACCTTGTCACACGGCAAGTGGTGAGGTTTGTTACACACACACATGCTTGTTTAAACAGTCCTAGCACATCCGGTGCCCACAACTGTGGGGTACCCTCCGTTTCCTAGCACATCTGGTGCCCACAACTGTGGGGTACCCTCCGTTTCACTCTCCAGAGTAAAACTAAAGCTCGGGGCACAACAGAAGCCTCTAAGTCCTCTGAGAGGCAGTCAAGCTCAGACGCAGCAGGTCCCAGTTCACTTTCCTCTGTCCTCTCCTGGTTTATGAGGGTGCAGGCGGCAAAAACCAGGAGCCCCGGGGGACAGTGGGGAGGTCCTGGTGCGGAGGGAGCAGGAGAGGCACCCAAAGGGTAGAGTGTCCTGAAAGCCACAGGAGCTCCAGGCCCCTGTCCCCTCCTGTGCTACGCCCTCCCCGTCTCTCCCCACATCCACATCCTACCGAGTGCCCAGGGTGGAGTCTCACCGTCTCCAGAAACCTCCTCCCTCACTCCAGCTCCCACACACGTCTATGCTCCACAAGTGAGCTCGTTCTGCAGTTCCCTGCGCCCGCCTGAGAAATGGGCCAGGGCAGCCTCCGTGAGCTCTGGCCGGTGCTCACTGACACCAGGTGAGAACCACGAGGACCCACCTGAGGAGGAGGCAGAGCCCCCCACCCGCCCCTTATAGGAAATGTCTGCGGTGGGCTCGTCTAGAGGCAGACCGTGGCTGGTGGCTGCTGAGGGCTGGGGGAGGAGACTGCTCCGGGGCCTGGGATGTCTCCTGGGGATGATGGAAATGTTCTCAGATAAACTGTGGCGTTGGCTGCACGACGGAATATACTGTCAGCAACAGAACTGTACTTTAAGTGAGGGAGCTGCACGCGTGTGAATGACACCCCGTAAAGCTTTAGCTCCAGAAAAGCCTATGGAGACAAAGCTGCCGTGTGACCACTATCTAACCCCTCTCTTCCCTGCTACGTGGACGTCAGACAGACACGGAGGACGGTGCCCCCAGGACAAGGCACCAGCAGCTCAGCCCTTCAAGAGGGCGTTTCAGTAACTGCTGCAGCATCCGAGAAGGTTCTTAGGAGATGGAGGCTCCAGACACCTGGCTCAGGGCCGTGCAGCCCACCAGTCTGTATCTGCAAAGCCTGATTCCTTCTGCAGCCCCATCGCCGTGGAGACAACCTCAGAGGCAACAGCTGCCTCCGGTACCTTACGATATGCAGTTCCCTCCTCTGCTTTGGGCACCCGCTGGTTCACGTAGAACACCCGGGGGATGTTCAGCTTGATGCAGTGCAAGTCGCTGCCGATGACAGCCCACAGGCGGAACAGGCCAGCCTGGCTGGTCTCGCTGATCTGAAAGGAAACATCGTACAGCAGTGCGTGTCAACCTGTCACAGAAAAAGCTCAACACACGTGGACAGGCTGCCTCCCAGGCGGCCTCCAGCACCAGCTGCAATCAGAGGCATGGAGGTCAAGGTCTGCCCTTTCTCCTCCATCCCAGACCCCTTCCCATCAGCCATGCTGCTGCCCCGGGGACGCCCGTGCACACCTGCACGATCTGCCACGGGAGGTCCAGAACGCTGCGGGCAGTTCTTCGCAGGAAGCCCCCCAGCCCTGTGCTGGGCCTGTCTCGCACAGGTCCGGGCTGCAGCCCGTCTGCTGCCTCCAGACGCTGCTTCTTCCGGCGGGCAAGGCGCTGTCGGGCCTGCAGCTGCCACTTCTTCTTGTGGAACCGGAGCCAGACCAGCCACTCTTCCTGGGACAGATGAAGGACAAGTCAAAGGGAGACAGAACACCTGCCATGACAACGGACACACACAGCTTCCCAGTGCCAACTCCTCAGGGTCAAGACGGTCTCCGTGTCCTGCACGGCTCAGCAGGCCCCGCGGGAGACAGCACACTGCGTGGGCCTGACTGGGGTCTGCGCCCTTCGCCCACTGGCCAGTCCAGATGCCCTGAGGCTTCTTACCTGGGTGGTTCCGAGGGCGGGAGGCTGCCCCAGGATCTCCTGCCAGGACACCGTCAGCCCCAAGTCCTGTGAGTCCTCCTGGCTCTCCCAGAGGACCCGCTTCCTCTTCGTAGCAACGGGGACGGCGGTGTGGGGAGGCTTCTCAAGGCCAAAATCCTCCATGTCGGGAGCACCCAGGCTCTGGGCGCCATCCGGAGCCTGGGCCACCCCCACCTGCAACCACCCGAAGAGGACCTCAAACACGGCTCTCTGCAAATCCACCTCTAAAAACCCATCTGAATGGGATAAAGTACCCGGATACAAAGTTACTCATTAAACTATTTTTAACCTAAAAACCTCCTATCACAAAAGAACACTGGGAGGAATTAAAGGGCAGCGTATCAAGGTGTACATTTTTAGAAAAAAAAAAAAAAATTCCAGACACCTGGATGGAAGCATCCAACCTCACGAACAGCAGCACGGGGACTCGGGTGCTGGGTGCCCCTGGGACCAGCCCGCCCTCCCCACGGCCTCCAGGTCCCAGGCCAGGCCCCATCACCTGTCTCTTGCCCTCGAGGATGAAGAGCTCGCTGATCTTCTTCTGCTTGTAGACATCGTTCTTCTCCAGTAGTTTTTTGTGCAGCCAGTCAGGGTGTTTGACGCGAGGCACGGGGTTCTTCACCTGCATGAGGTGGGGCTCGTCACTCGTCTGACCGTGAGTCTGGGCCACGCTCAGATTCCCGTGGCTTTTAAGCCACACGGGGGCCGGCTTCCGGGGTCTGACCTCACCTGCTGCAGAGCTGCGGGGATGGTGATGATCTTCTGAATGGCGCTGCCCAGCCGCTCGATGTAGTAGTCCCAGTCCAGAATCTGCAGGGACGACGGGCGCGTGAGGAAGGCGGCAGCAGCAGCAGCACTGCCCTTCCCTGCATCTTACTGATCCTCTTGGAAAGTCTCTGACCAAAGTGCCCATTTCTCAGAGGAAACGGAGGTGCAGAGCTGCGCCAGGCCAAGCCTCGGCTTGTCGGACTCAGTGAAAGCCCGAGTCTAGCTTTTCCAGCTTTGCCCTAAAGTCTATTTCTTCACACATCACACGTCAGAAAGGGGGACGCCAAGAGTGACGACTAAGCTGCGGACCTCGGAGAGTAGAAAAGAGCAGCACTGACCGTCCGAATGTCCAGGTCCTGCAGGGACGAGGTCTTCAGCCATTTCCGGAGGAAGTGCCGCCTCACGGTGGGCTCTGCCTGGAAGATGGCGAGTGGGATGGCCCTGGAGACAAGGGGCACAGCGCACACCAGTGCCGTCTTTTACGTGGAAACAGATTCAGCACCGAGTCTGTAACCTGCTTTCATTTAAAGCTATTTTGTATAAACTATACCCAACATTTGTTTATTGTGCCTAGTAACTAAATATACTTCATTGTGTAAAAGATCATGGTTTAATAGCCACACCCCACCAGCGGCCATGGGGGCTGCTGCTTGGCCACCGTGAAGAGCCGCTGACAAATGCCCTCACTAAACGGCACATGCGTGTGCACGCACACAGCTGACCACTCCTGAAGGGCTCTTCATTGGGTAACGGACAGGAAGTCCTCTCTTTCCTGGAAGAACGAGCCAGTTTGCGTGTCACCAGCAAAGTGAGAGGGCAGCTGGCGGCAGTGCTTGCTGCCGTGCAATGTCATGAACATAAAGAAACAGGAAGAAAGAAACACCTGTGCGCCCATCACCCAGTCCTCAGACCGCAGGCCCTGCCATTCCACTTCCCATGAGAACAAGCAGGACGAGGACGGAGTCCGTGCAGCCCTGCTGAGCCCTCGCCCAGAGAAGCCGGGTCCTCCTCTCACCCTGCGTGTCTTCACACCGCTCACACCTCAGTGTTTCCCACGGCCGTGGGCTTTACCAGAGGGTGTGACTGGACCCTGAGACGGGCCCATCGCTGCCCACCCGCCACGGACCCAGGTTCTCTGGGCTCCAGGTGGTCGGGCCCAGCAGGCCTTCCTGTCATCCCATCTGCGGGGTCTGAGACCGACCCTGCCTAACCCTGGAAGCCCTCACCTCTCGGTGACGGGGGAGCCCTCGGGCTTCCGGGAGATGATGTAGCGGCAGCTCAGCCCCGCGTCCTTCACCATCTGGTCTCCCAGGAACTCGGCCAGGCGCTTGGCGGTGCTGATGGACGTAGACTTCTGCTCCCCGTAGTCTTCCAGCTTCCGGGACATGGAGCGGTTCTCAGAGATCAACTCGAACAGCTCGGAATCTGGCATGTTCGCTGCCTGGAGAGAGGACGGGCAGAACATCGTGCAGAGTGAAGGAGCGTCCCCCGCTCACCTCCCTTCTTCCCCCAGAATCGAGTTTCCCCAACGGACGAGCTGAAGGAGTGTAATGCTAAGGCCGCCTCACAGACACAGCAAGACTGAAGAACCACACAGGAAGCCTGGACGTTTGTGCTCCTGTGCACAGGTGTCCCTGGCCTCCCCGCTCACGAGTACTGCGTGTGCCTTCCCCCTTGGTGCTCACGAGTCAACTCTACACAGAACAAAGCATGCCAGGAACCAGATGCCACAAAGCCAAGGGAGCCAGCCAATGTTCCAGAATATTCCACTGTTCCTTCCATCCCAAAGCCTCTTCCTAGCCAGCCCTGTGGGGGGGAAGGCATCTGTGCAAAGATGTCTGACGTCATCACGATGGAAAGCGGGGGCCTCCCTGACACCACAGCAGAGGCCTCGCTCGGGAAACTGACCCCCCACGCAGACTCGACATGCAAGCAGCACAGGCACCGTGATCAATTCCACAGGAAGGCGTGTTCAAGACAGGCCAACTCATTTAAATTGTAGGAATTGTATGTGCATTTACAGGGCCAACAAAGCCTGAGAAATCAAAGAAGTTAATGTGACGCTTGGCAAGTTTTCCTCTTAGATTCCTTTCTCACATGCTGTCTGTCTCCTTCACAGAATCCTGCCGCTGGACACACTCAGCAAGTCTTGGGATTTCACCAGCATTAGCCCTGAGTTCATCTGTCACTGGGTCCCTCTGCCTGCAGGATCCCTCCGAGCCAGGTGGGAGGGCGACCTCACCTTGCTGTACAGCACGTCCAACCAGTAGTCGGCCACCTTGGCGACAGAGCCGTACACTTCCTCCAGGGTGCTGCCCCTGAGGAAGGCCTCGAACACGGACGACTGGAAGATCTTGATGAGCTGCAGCTCCCCGCGGCGCTTCACCTCGAAGCCCTTGAGCTCGGCCAGGGAGCCGTCCTCGTTGAACACAGCGTACCTGGAAGCACAGCGGGCACAGCGTGACGGAGCTGTGAGCTGGCTCCTCACTGCCCTCCTGACCCCACCTCTCAAATCCACACACGTCTCTGCACTGAGGGTCTCCCTCCAACATAAAAACGACTTTAGGGCCTGCGCCCGTGGAGCAGAACCTCACAGGTGGAGATCAGAGCTGGTGGCATCAGCGTCAACAGCTTCCCAAACTGAGGCAAAAAGGCCAGAAGACAGGACTGAGGTCTCCCCACCCTGGCTCCTGGTCCATCCCGGGCAGGTTGCTAATCGAATCCGTCGTTTCCTTTCCCGTGCACCGAGGCTGGGGGGCTCCTACCTCTTCTTCAGCTTCTTGCCTTCTTCCTTGGAGGCTGGAAGGATCATGGCAAGGTAGGGCCCGTCAACCTCGAAAAAGATGCTGTTCTCGGAGCGGGTGACGTAGGTGAGCGAGGACGGCTCGGCCAGCTCCTGGTACTGATCGTTGGTGAAGCCTTCCTGCAAAACCAGACCAAGAGGGGCAGCCGCACCGTCACCAGCCAAACCTGCACATGACTGGGGCTCCCAGCAGTGGACAGGGCCTGCCCAGTCCCCTCTCCCAACCCACGTCAGACAGGCGCTGGAACCAGGCTCACCTTGACCATGATGTTCAGCATGGCCCCAGGGTAGGAGATGGTCACCTTGGGCTTCTTCACGCTCGTCGTGGTGATGACAAAGTTTTCAGGGAAGCTGTTGGGCAGGACGCACCATATCCCATCTGTGTCCAGCTCCAAGGGCCTCCTTCAGAGGACAGAGAGTGAGGCCACATGCAGGCCGGACTGTGGCCCGTGTAGTAAGAGGCCCCCGTCAAGTCCTGACAGCAGACGAGGTCCCCCACTCTCCAGTCTTTGCCGGCCTGCTCCCGACTCAGGACTCACCCGATCTGCTCGATCAGCTCCCTCGCCTGGGTGATGATGTTGGCCCCCGTGAAGCAGACGATGCCGGCCATCTCCATGGAGTACCAGCGGGCCCTGGGAAGGCAGTCACAGCTGCAGGTGGGTGGGCTCCCCCCAGAGGGTCATCGAGATCAAAGCGGGGGGGGGGGGGAGGGGGGGGAGAAGGGCACCAAGAAGGGGACTCAGAAGCTGGGCCGGAGGGCTAAGGGGGACTTTAGCTCTGTGCTGAGAACCTTCTCTGTTCCTACTTCAGTGTGTTGGGCTCGGCTCTGGAAAGTTCTGGAAGGAGGCAGCACAATGGTTCATGACCTCAGCCTCAGGGGATTCTCCACACCATCCCCGATGGTCGGTGTCCCCGTGAGCCTTCTCCACTCTCCCACCCCATGTGCATCCCCCAGCGACTCAGGGAAAACACGCTCGAAGGTGCCCTCAGCGGCCGCTGGCCCACTGTTCTCACACCTCCTGCCTGAAACTCTGCTCCAGCCCTGCTCTCTGCCCCACTCCCTCTGCCGTTAAAAAGCAGCACAATACACACAATGACCCTCCCTCCAATCCAGTCCCTGTGCCACCCACTTCTCTTCCTCCCCAGAGCTGCCCTGCTGACCCTCCCACCTGGTTACATCCAATGGAGACACTCAGGCCCCACCTCACCCCATCGCCATGCAGCACCCAACCCCGGAACCCGGGCCCAGGAGGTCTCCACCTCGGGCCGCTCCCTCTCTCCCCCCGCCCCACTCAACCTCTCAATCAACTCTACCCCTTTGTGAATCCCACGGCTGCTTAGCATTGATGAATGGCTGGGACCGTCTCCACGG
This sequence comes from Myotis lucifugus, assembly GCF_000147115.1. Lineage (NCBI taxonomy): Eukaryota > Metazoa > Chordata > Mammalia > Chiroptera > Vespertilionidae > Myotis > Myotis lucifugus. The sequence goes on along the minus strand of NW_005871828.1, from coordinate 202,189 downwards.
CCTGGTGGTGACATTCCTTAAGTCACAGACATAGGACAGAAACTACCAAACTGCTGTCTCCTGCCCAGGACGTTCAGACGAGCATGCCCAGTGGTGCCCATGCCCCTTGTTACCCCAGACCCACGAGTCGATGTGGCCCTCCCTCCACCTGCCCCCAACCGCTTCCAGCCACGCTTCTGTAGAGAGGCCCACAGGCGCCCAGCTCTCCCCTCTCCCATCCTTCACTCACTAGCTCCACAGCCCCGCCCAGGCCCAGCAAGAGCGTACCCTTTGCGCATGACGTAGCCGTAGAAGGAGTTGAGGATGCACTTGTGTGCCAGCTGCAGGGAGTCGTACAGCACCTCCATGTTCTTGCAGCGCTTGACCTCGGCCGCGTCGCCCGCCTCCACGGCTGCACTGAGCTTCTTTTTCCACACCTGGGGACACACAACGCCTAGATCACAGCTCCCACTCTACAGTCACAGCTACTTCACATCTTGAAAACTTCAAATGTATCGGAAACTTAACAAACAGAATGAAGACCGCAGGCACTTCTAGAGGGTCACTTGATATTTGGCCATATTTCCTTTATTCCTCCCTCCCCCCCTCCCCCCTTCCTTTCTTCCTCTCTCCCTCTCTCTCTCTCTCAGCACGGTCACTGACATTGAAGGTACTAAACCTGTCAGCACACACTTTCTAGGGACAAGGACAAGCTCCTGCATAACCGTAATGCTGCTCCCACCCCGAGGAAACTCACCACGGACACAACATGGACTTGTCCCCATGGGTCTGCACAACCCAACCCAGGAGCCAGGCCCGAACCACATGCTCAGTCCTCACGTGTCCCGATTCACCTTTAACCTAGAACCGCCCCGTAAGGCTGACGTCCTGAAAGGGCTTCTGAACAGAGACATGTGCCAGGCTCCGTTTTTATTTCCTGTGAGGTCAGGACTCGGAGAAAATACTCCATCACAGCAACAGCCCACTGGACACCTTAGACTTGGGGGCAACTTCACCTCCTCGGACAGAGCCCAGGGCCTGACAAGGAGGACCTGGGGGCCGAGAATGAGTGCACGTCTGAAGAGCAGCAACAGAGGCAGGGCTTCGCGTGGCCAGAGACCCAGGGGCTCCAGGCAGCCCCATGATTCCATGCACTTACCTGATGCAGCTGACAAGCTGGTTATAGAGATTCTCAAACAACAGAACTCGGCCACCCTGACAGGCAGAGCACCGAAAGCAGGCACTTGAGGATGTGCTTGCACACCCACGACTGTCCGGCAGCACCCAGCCAGGGCCAGCATCTGAGAAAAAGAGGCCCACCTTGTGGAGACCTTTGAACTCATAGCGCCTGTCCCGGAAGGCGCGCACCGTGTCCACGTAGAAGGAGTTCTCCGCTGGCAGATGGTGGTGAGGCGCTCCTCCACCTTGGTCACGTGGATCTTCTTGTACGCCTTTCGGCAGTAATCTGAGGCACAATGGGAGGGGGCTCTGAGGCTCCACGTGGGAGACAAAGGAAGCCAGGATGCCATGGAGGCCAACCAACGCAGCTTTCTCTGCAGCTAGCTTATCACAGCAAAGAAAGGCAGCCCCCGTGTGAGTGGGCCAAACACGCCGAGACCACAGGGAGGAGCTGAGCCCTGAGCAATGCAGGGAAATGAGGAACGGGAACCTACAGGAGGAGCTGGGTCACCGAGGCTTCAACGGCCGGTTTACTGACCGGAGGCCGTGCCGCACCAACACAGCCCAACGACGGCCCCTCACCTGCCAGCCTCCTCTTCTCATATTTCGCCTGCTCCTCGCGGGACAGCTCGTGAAAGGCCCGGGCGGGGCCGTCAGGGGTCAAGGCAGGGAACTTCTCCGACTCCAGCTGGTGTTGGATCCGATGGTACTCGCTGCGACTGGCCGGCACTGGGAAGGTGGCAGGTGAGAGAAGAGTGTGAGAGACCCACCGCTTCCTGCTGAGCACCCCAGCCCGGCAGGCACTCACTGAACTCGCCCCTCCACTGCCAAGCCATCTTCCTCTGGCAGTTCGCCCCCGGCTTGTTGAAGTCACAGGCTGCACAGGTGGCCTCGTCCACCATGGCGGAGGGCTGCGGAGGGGACAGGAGGGAGCAGTTAGGGCCAGGCCGAAGAACTCCGTCCTGACGCAGGCGTCCGTCTTACCTGCAGGCGGTTCGTCAGGATGATGTTGGGGTACATGGCGCCCACGTCCAGGTGGTAGATAAGGGGACACTCGATACGGTTAGGAACATCTTTCAGGGAGGTGAGCTTGGCCTTAATCTGATCACACACCTACAGAGGAAGAGGAAGGAGGTGGAGGCTGGTGACCCGATAAAAACTGGAGACTAGAGATCGAAGACAGCCCAACACCAGGCCGGGAGGTGCAGGAGGCTTGCACGCAAGAGCAGAGCCCTAATGAGGACAGCACGGCAGGGGCAGAATTGGAAGTGGGAGAAAACTGCTGAATCTGTTACAAGATGTTCCTTGGAACTGATCCTAAAACTGGTACAGACTACCCCCAGGGGAGTCAGCGAACGCGCTGCAGTGCTGAGCGGAGCCCGACAGTGTCCGAGGGATCAGCGCCAGCACGGGGGAAGGTGCCTGGAGTCCCCAGGCAGGTGACACACTGCAAAGGACACTTGGTGCTCATATTTGATGGGTTTTAGTCACTATATCCTACTCTGTAATTCTTAAGAATTTACTGTCATCACTAAAAAAATTTTTTTAAATCTTCACCAGAGGACATGCTTAGAGAGGGAGAGAGTGTGCAATATGCATGCATGTGAGAGAGAAACACGTGAATGCTCCCCGACTGGGGAATCAAACCCACAACCCAGGTATGTGCCCTGACTGGGAATTGAACTGGCAACCTTTCAGTGGCTGGGATGACACTCAACCAACGGAGCCTCTCTGGCCAGGCCCCTTAACAACGAGAACATAAACTGAAAGCCTCCAATAGCTCCTCGCTGCCTACTGAATCCAAGTGGGCTAAGAACCCCCACGTTCCCAGAGCCTGTGCCGCTCTCCCAGCCAGGAAGTCGGGCATCGACTGTGACAACTCTGTCACCCGTCTCAGGGCCCAAGCACCAGCACACAGTAGGTGCACGACAGGCCACGCGTGAAGGAAGCAGTCCACAGGCGTGAGAACACCTGCAGAGAGTTACCTCTTGGAAGTTGGTGACCTGCTCCATGGGCACCTTCTCCTCTTCCTCGATGGCGTGACGCATGGTCTTCTCCACCCGCTGCAGCAGGAAGTCAAAGGCGGCGGGATTCTAGCGGAAGTGACCGAGAGGGGCACAGGTGAGACGGAGAATGCTCTGGCAGCCACCAGCCTACCTTGGGCGGGACGGGACGCTGCACTGTCCTGGACGAGGGCAGGCCCGACAAAGGACGCCTGGTGGGGCCGCCAGGGGTGAGGGCGTTCCTTCAGCCCTGGTGGCTCCTGGGTGCCTCTAAGCCGCAGGAGACCCTGGGGGCGCACCATCCTGAACCGGCAGGGGATGTCACTGCGGAACACGCCCGACTCGAGGGCCTCCACGTGGCCTCCCACGTAGGTCTCGGCGTCCAGCACGTGGCCGTCTTCCGTCAGCTTGTTGAACTCCTGCTCTTGCTTGTTGGGGAAGACGATGTTGGCGTGGAAGGCCTGCACCATCAGCAAGGCCTCGCACAGGGTCCCGGAGCCCTTCCGCAGCACCTACGGGGAAACACCAGGCTTCAAACCACGGCCCAGTCCACACAGGCTGCCAGGACCAGGAGAGCCACTGACCTCATCAGGCTCCATGGGGATGATGGTGCACAGGGCGAATATGAAGGGGTGGACGTACTTCATGTACAGGTAGTACGTGGCCACCGCGTCCGACACCGAATACGTGGCCAGAGTCTGAGGAGAGCACATCAGAGATAAGGGCCACGGCATGTCCGGAGGTCCCCCTTGACCCCCAGAGCCCCGAGTCAGCGCAGCACAGGAACCTGGGGCTGCTCGGTGGCCATCCGGCACATGTCCTCGGGGTCCAGCTCCACAGGGTCGTAGCCCAGCTTGGCTTTGGCGGCCGCCTTGAGGTTGTGGCTGCCCACAGGGAGGTAGCTGTCCCTCTTCACCCACCTAGAAAGGAGAGCAAAGGCCAAAGGTGAGTCTGAGACCAAGTCCAGGAACCTGTGGAAGGTGGCAAAGCTGGACACACACAGCAAGGTGCAGAGACCTAACAGGCACCCCAAGATCTGCATCAAGACCTTACAGGGTGCAGACCCCTTGGGAAAATCACTCACCTGGATCCAGGTAGTTTCACAAACACACCTGCAAACTCAGGAGATGCCAGAGCCTGCAGCCGCTGTCCTCAGCGAGGAGGGCTGTTTCCAGAGGCTCCCTCCCTCCCTCCCAGGTGTGGACAGGCCTGCACCCGTGGAAGCCCTCCCGGGACACTGACAAGCTGCCAGGGGAGCGGCGGGACCGACCTGAGGCAGTCCATGTGGATGCACTGGGGCGCCTTGTACTCCCCTTGGCTGTCCTTCTGGAATCCGATCTCCTGGTACATGCTCAGTCCGTGGACAGCTGCTCTGGCCTCCACAAATGGCCTAGGGACCAGAGAGGTTGGACAAGCACTTTCAGGTTAGTCTCTAATCCCCTCAGGGACAGGGAAGACTGTCCCCAGGGGATGCTGCGCTACCCCAGGAGCTCCTCACACCGACTCCTCAAATGCAGCGCCCTCCTACCCCTCCCCTCGCACTTTTCCCATCATTACCATCTCTCAGCATACACTTCAGTAGCATTAGGTATATTCCCAATTCGTGTAACCTGCCCTCCTGAACACGTTTAGTTGCTCACCAATTAGACATTAGACTCACCAGTCAAAAAAGTCCCCATTGTAGGTGACCATGATGGTGGGTTTGGTCTCCTGCACATGTTCAAACCATCTTTGGATGAGATGGACCTGAATTCAACGCATCAGGCACTCAGAGGGTTGCTTTTCTTTCAAACTCCTTCCAAGCACCTCTCCCAAAGTTCTGGAAAAGCAACCTCACGCAACCCTTCATTAGCGCCTGCACATGCGTGAGGGTCACAACAGGGACCCCAAGCCCAGAAGCTGCTGCTCTGACTGCAGGCACGCCGGGGCCTCAGAGGGTCAGCGTGCCTCTCCTCCCACCCCACCACAGCACCAGCAGCTTCCCAGCGACACCTCTACCTCGTCAGGCTCATTGAAGACACAAAAGGGCCCTTCGTACTCCGGCTTGGGGGTGAACTCAAAGTCCTCAATGTCCTCTGCCACGATCTCCCTGTTGGTGATGAGGTAGCCCTGGAAGTTCACCAGCAGGTGCGTGGGTCAGACACAAAGCTGAGCCCGCCTCTTGGCACTCGGCCCAGAAACTCAGACTACAGCAACCTGAGCAGCACTGGGCGCAGCCTGAGCGTCCACACCGAGCGTCAGACTCCCATCGGAAGGGGGAGCGTGCTGGTGTCAGACAGCCTGCTTGCTCCCTTCCTTGGATTCCACTCACTCATTATTCACCCAAAACTGAGTCATGGGGTGAACACTGTTCTGGTTTGGGGACCGACAAGGTCCCTATTTCCAGGGAGCTCACACTCCAGAAGGCACTGCTCACCTGGCCATCAATCATATAGGAAATCATCATAATCTGGTCAGTCTCAGCATCAGGAAACTTGAGGGGCAGTTTGGTCGTCTCAATGTCAAATGCCAAAACCACAGGGTCCTAGAGGGACAAAACGTAGCATGAATCGGCCACGGAACACACGCACCTTCAGCTAAAACCCAGAGGCCAGCTGCCACAGGGAAAGGCTCCCAAAACGTGGAACAGGCGCCTGGGGCTATCCGGCCCACATCAAGGATTCCACACCCCCTGGTGGAGTGACAGCCAACAATATGAGAAAAGGCTAGATCGCAGGAAAAGCCTACGACCGCACAACACCCGAGTCTCAAGGCTCCTTAAAATGCACGACCTCATCCAGGACGAGTTGCTCAGTTGGTCAGAGCATCGTCCCGATACACCAAGGTTGCAGGTTCAATCCCCGGTCGGGGCACATACAAGAACCAACCAATGAAGACATGAATAAGTGGAACAACAAATCATTGTTTCTTTCTCTCCCGTCCTGTTTCACAAAATCATAAAAAAAAAAAAAAAAAAAAGCTTGACCCCACTTTGGCCTTCGTGACAACCCTGACAGAAGACTGGCTCAGGGCTGACGTCGCCATCTTAGACCTGAGAAAACATGACCGTGAAGCTGTCCCCGAGCCGAGGCCTCCAGTTATGAATCCATTTTCACCACATACTCGCTATCAAGTCCCTGCGTGGAAGTCGAGGTGCTCCCTCCCACACTCAGATCCAGCCCAGCTCACACACATCACCCAGGGAGGCACAGGCACAGGGGAAATTACACTCGAAGCCAGAAACTGACCTGAAAAGTGACTAGTCCACAACTCCTTCCAGAAAGTATTTAGGAAAAAGCAGCAAGCAAACCCCTGAATCAAATTCACCTTTTACTGAATGAGACCTCTCCGAAAACCAACGGGAAACTGGGGGGGGAGGAAATGCAAGCAGCACTTACGGGCCGTTCAACCAGGTCATCTCGGCGGGTGATCTCCACCGGCGAGGCGCTCCCTCGGTGCCTGACGTTGTACCAGTGCGCCTGCAGGACGGGACCCTGAGCTAGAGCTCTGCCTCTGCTTTCGTGGATTTACCCTTCAGTCCCACCTCCCGCAGTTGGGCATCACCCATGAGCCACGCCCACTCACCACGTGGATCTTCAGGTCGATGGAGAGGCGGATGTGGTAGGGCACGTCGTACTCTCGCATGTCCACGATGTTGTCCAGTTGGTCCGCAATCTTCTTAGAGGTTTCCTCTTCGTCCATCATCACACTGCCCCCTTGCAGGACACTGTGATAGAGCGAGTGAGAGAGAGAGAGAGAGAGAGAGAGAGAGATAACTTAATTGCTTAATTGCTGAGTTTTCCCACCTCCCATCCATCTTGTCAATTTAGGAAAAATGGGAAAGTCCTGTGGGCTGACTGGCTGCTCTGCCCACAGGAGGAAACCTACCTGGAGAGCATAGCCGTGTAGGTGTCACTGGTGTGGCCCTGCTCCCGGTTCTTCCTCACGGCAGGGGAGATCTCCTTCCTCACTCGGACAAGGTCCTCCACGGTGTGGAAAGACAGCTTAATGTAATTTCGCTTCAAACCCACCAAGTGATTTGGCTGCAGAGTGAAGAGATCATGCTAATGAGTTCCAGAGAAGACGGATTTTATTGGGGAGAGAAAATAAGGGCAGGATGACTCAAAGGTAAATATACTTGTCAAAGAGTTGGCAACTCCAAGCACCTTGTCTAACCTTGCCTGTGGGACCAACGTCCAGGCGTCAAGGCCCCATCGTCGGTCCCTCCCCACACCCACAGGTGCCAAGCTTGGCCTCCTGCCAGGTCACTGCCGGCCGGCAGAGTGGGCCCAGCTTTACATACCCTGGAAGGTCTGAGGGACACTCACCAAGTCCAGATCCTCTTTGGGAACGGTCTCTACTTTAGCAAGTTTACCCTGAAACTTCTTGGAGAGAAAAGACGAAACTTCTCGCTCACAACCCTAAGTCAGGACCAGAAGGAAAGGCCTCTCCGTCAGTAAAGCCCATCTCCTTCCCTGCGGTCCCTCCAGAGGCCTCTTCGTTCCCAGTCCCGACGCTCCCCCAGAACAAGGAGGCACAGTTCATTGGAACTGACTCTCAGGGACCACAGTTACCTTCCTGGCCGCAATGTAGAAGTATGGTTTGTAGGGCAGCGCCACCTGCAAGAGTCACCAACCCGTTCAAGGGCGATGAGAGAGGAAAAGGGAGAATGGTGAAGAGAGGCTGCCAGACGCAGTGCACTGGCCTTGTCACATAGGAGAAACGGGGCCATAGGGACTTAGGGCTGCATGGCCCCGCCCCCTTCCCGGCGTCTCTCAGCACAGCACACCCTCAGTGGGCGCAGAGGCCTGCAAGGACCATGCTCCCGATGGGCTCCAGGCAGCAGCACAGGGAGGCCTCCCAAGCCTTGCAGCTGCAGAGCTAAATGAACATTCTCATTCTCAGCTCAGCGGAGCCTAGTCAGAGTGGGGCGCACCTTCTTGGTTTCAGGGGCTCACCTTAAATCTGCTCCCATCGTCTTGAATAAAGTAGTAATCCACTGCACTGACCAGGCGTTTATCTTCATCTAAAACCTCAGTCTGCAAGAGTCAGTATGGGCACGGGGTTATCCTCTACCCGGGGCGGGGTGTGGGGGGGGTGTGGGGGGGGGCATTGGGTCTGGCCCTTGCCAAGGCATTATGGGTGAGTTAATGAAATGCTCAACCAGCCCGAGGCAATTTGCTCAGTGGATAGAGTGTCGGCCTGCGGACTGAAGGGTCTCGGGTTCGATTCTGGTCAAGGGCACAGGCCAGGGTTGTGGGCTCCATCCCCAGGAGGGGGCGTGCAGGAGGCAGCCAATCAATGACTCTCTCATCCATGTTTCTATTTCTCTCTCCCTCTCTAAAATCAATAAAAATATATTTCAAAAAAAAATTTGATGAAATACAGCAGGCTAATTTTTTAGCTGATAATTTTGTCTGGTCCACGGACAACGTCATACATATCCAAATGGCCCTTGGCAGGAAGAGGGTCCCCACCCTGCTCTACACAGAGCCCCTTCCTCCTGCTCTCCATGAACCACACACCCCTCCCCCTCCCCCCCATCCACTTCCCACCCTCACCCAACTACACCACCCGCCCAGTCACCAGAACCAGCACAGCAGCCTCCCAATGGGGATCTCTCTCCATTTCTCCCTCATCCTTGAAAGTTATACTCTTACCCCCACCATCTCCTCAACGTCTTCTATGGCCCGAAATGCTAGAAAGTAGGAGAACTACAACAAGCCCATCTCCACTGTGCCACCCAAACAACAGGCTCCCACGCCAAGCGCACCCACCCTCAGGCGAGGGCCACGGGGGAGGAAGGGGGAGCCCGGTGCTCACCGGGTGCATATTGATCAGCCAGCCCGTCTTCTCCCCTGGCTCCTTGAGCCTCTCAAATCCGAACCGAGAATCCATCTTATCCGTCCACTGACTGCGCTCCAGGCGCTTGAGTGCGGACACAGAGGAAGAGGCGCCATCGTCCCTGAGCGGAAGGAAGGACTGACCAACACTGCAGACGGGCAAGGGGTGGCCACAGGGAAGGTTTGGGGGGCGAGGGGGGGGGGCTGTGGCTGTAAAAGGGCAGCAGGCGGATCCCTGGGGCAAAACTGCTCTGATTGCGGGGGAGCCCCCATCCCATGGTGTGACTGAAAACGAGAGTGGTGTCTTGCTATTTCACTCCCAATTAATTTAATCTTGTTCCCGATTCTTACCCCCCCCCTCCTCTTTTTTCTTTCACGCTATTACCAATCGGAGAATGGCCACCCTCTTCCCACCTTTTTTTTCTTTTCTCT
>NW_005871828.1:191309-192674 GCF_000147115.1 Myotis lucifugus | reverse complement strand
TGTGATCTGCAGGTCAGTGGGCGTCTTTTTACATAGCGATGCCAGATGTTACCACTCGGGGAATTATCTCAGGGTAATAAGTTGTTTGTTTAAACTTATTTCTGAGATGTTAGTCCCCAAGTTTGTTGTTAGTTTGTTTCTTGGCAAAATGGAATCGGCACTAGCTACTATAGGAGACTTCTCCATGGGTTTTATCGAGAGAAAACTGCAAAGCGGCAACACGGTATAGCGGGGATGGACTGGGCTCTGCTTGTGCCCCGGACAAGCGGGCAGGTGAGCCCCGGACAAGCGGGCAGGGCTCCTGGAGGGCAGCCGGGGACATGAGCAAAGTGGACACGCGCTCCGGCGAGGCGCCTCCTGCACCGCCCGACGCGGGAAGGGCTGCGACCGGCGGTGAGCGGACGAGCGTCTCCCCCCGAGCCCTCTCTCCGCGCTGCACCCCCTTCGTCCCGGCGGCTCAGGCGCCGAAGACCCGAGCAGCCGCAGCACAGGGTGGGCCGCCCACCCGCTGGACAGCGCCTCGGCCTCACGGAAGGAGCCGCCACCTCCGCGACGCCCGCCCGTCCAGGGGACTGACGGCTCCGCCACAGCGGCGGCCCCGCCCCCGCCCCGCTCCCCGAGCGCCCGCCGCCTTTTAGCGCGAGCCCAGGGCCACAGGGAAGAAGGCCCCGAGCCCCCCGCCCCCCCGCCCGGGGCGCCCCTTACCGGCTGGTCTCGCCGTCCCCGCCGGGCTCCGCGTACCGCCGCCCGCTGTTCCTCAGCACCATCGCGCCGCCGCCACAGCCTCGGTGAAACTTGGCGCGCTCCCACCACCTCTCGCGAGAGACCGGAAGCGCCCGCCGCCCAATCAGGAGGCTCGGCGCCGAGCTCCAATCGCCGCGCGTGCCCGCGGGGAGGCGGCTCCCCCAGGACTCGGGTGCGGAGTGCGCAAGCGCGCCGACATCCATCGCCGCCGCGCCCGGAGGGAGGCCGGCCGGTTAGGGACCCGAGGAAAAGTGCGCAGAGGCGCGCGCGGCCCACGGTGGCTCCTTAGCGGAGCCGCCCCTCCGTCCACGCGGGCCGTGAAATGTCTTCCCTTCCCGCACACAACGCGAGAAGACCCGGGGGGGTGCGGCGGCGGAGGGATGGCGCCGGGGCGTTCAACTGGGGCTGAGGCCGGCTCGGGGCCCTTCCCGGGAGGCTCCTCCCCAGTACCTGCTCTCCTGACGCTTCACCGGGGCTCCCAAGGGAGCCACAGGCCGCCCCCTGGGCCGGACCGGCCGGGGGGGGAGAAACACCCCTTGATAGCGCTCTCCGGGGTCGAGGACGAAGGAAAACCCGAGTGTAAAGCTCCCAAGGGCGGAACACCCGGAGTCTGGGCACTGT
>NW_005871828.1:183901-190906 GCF_000147115.1 Myotis lucifugus | reverse complement strand
CGAGCTCCCAAAGGCCGGATCCACGGGAAGCTCGGCACCTGCCGTTCGGTGCAATCGGCTCGAACAGTGACTCGTAGGCACTGACGCTGGGCACCCGGGAGCCGGGGAGAGGAAGCACCACGTCTGGGGTCCCGCAGACCGGCCCCGGGGCGGAAGGACCCGTGGGGAGGGGCCCCTCACCTGTCAGTCAGAGGGCGAGGTGGTCAGGTTGGTCCTGGCAGAGCTCCACCCTTAAACTTGCAGCTCTAAACTTTTTATGACACGACTCCCCGGCCACTGCCCTCATTTAACTAATTTTACAAGCCTGTTCCCTTTTATTGGCCCAGCCTTTCCTAAATATGCACAGCGTGCTTCCTGTGTGCGGGCACTAGACAGGTGGGTAGGGCCCTGGCCCTCATGGAGGTTGCATTTTAGCGAAGAACTAGACAAAAAGCAGATAAATACATAAAGCGGGGAACTTATCCAAGGGGACATTTGAACAGAGGCCGGAATGAAGGGGTGCGGGGTGCGGGGCAGAAGGGAAGCAAATGCTCTTTGGCAGCGGGCACAGCAGAGCAAAGGTCCTGAGGGAGGAGCAAGCTGGGGAGCGGGGCGTCCGTGTCGCTGAAAACCTGCCCAGTGAGCAGGGAGAGGATGAGCAAGGAGCAGCCAGGGGCCAGATCCAGGTCTCACCGCCCACAGTGGGGCCTTTGGGTATTTCAGCTCAGAGAGCTTCTCAGAAGTCAGCGATAGACCAAGCTTTGGAGCCACCGGGCCTCTTCTTTCACGGACATTTTTATTGTGATAACTGTAGACTCACGTGCAGTTATGAGGAACAATACAGAGAGATCCCCCCGTCGGTAACATTTGCAGAACTAATACACTCTCACAACCAGAACACTGGCCTGGGCACAGTCCCCAGGTCAGATTCGGACTCCCCCAGCCTTTCTTGTACCTGCCCAGTGTGTGTGTTTAGTTCCATAGCTTTATCACCTGTACAGGTTTTATCCACCAACGGAGTCCAAGCACAGAGACTTTCCATCGTAAGGATCCCTCCCGTCACCTACCTCCCACACACGGTCACCTTTGCAGTTATGGCGTCACCAGCAGGATACCCACACTGGCAGCCAAGTGGAGATCTTGCTGCTGCCTCCGCCCTTCGACACAAGCACCTTGCATGGCAGCTGCTTTGATGAGAACTGGTCCCCACCCATCCCCAGCCTGGCCTCACAACAGCCTCCTGCTGGTCCTCCCGTTTTCTCACTCCCTGTCTGTCCACAGCGGCATTTTGTCGGCATTTGGGAACGTCCTGGCCCAGATGATTAAGCAGCGGAAAAAAGAAAACTGCTCTCAAAAGCTAGATGTCGGTGGGCCCCTCAGATATGCCATTTACGGGTGAGTTCCACCGCGGAGCGAAGGCGTCAAGTTTCTGGAATGATCTAATTTGGAAAAATAATTTTAAAAAGCATTGAAGTAATCATGGGGGAAAATCAGAACAGGGGGTAAGGTTAGCTTATTTTCTAGTTTTATATGGTTACTTTTAATTTCATGGGTGGGAGTGGCCTCTTCGCTGAGCTGAGAACACTAAGAGCAGGTAACTCCCCTGAACCTAGAGGCCAACCTCAAGACTCCAAGACCCATGAAAGTGGAAATCAGACTCATGTACGGCCCGTTAGTTATTTTCGTAGCATAAGCATCCAGAAGAGCATTCAGGTGACCTGAAAAATGTCCAGTTTCTGGACCACTTGTTGAATTGCAAAAGCTCAGAGATTCCGGAGTTTTACCAATTAAACCCACCCTGGGTTCTCTGGCCAAAAGTAGTGTTTGTACAGACAGATTACTTTGAAGTCTTTTGCAACAAGTGATTTTTTTTTCCAATTCAAAATTCACAAATACCATTTTTGTAAGTAGTTAACTTTACTCATCACAGCTTTTTTCCGTAAGTATTTAAAGCTGCAATTCCCCACCCCAGGGAGGGGAGAGTGTACCAGAACCACCTGGGAGGCCTCCCCAACCAGTTTTCCATCCTCAAGGCTTCTGTTCTCCCACTGAGAACCGCTGCTCCCGGCCACTGGTCCTCAGGGTGAGAACGGACAACTGAGAACCACTTGCTTAAAGGCTTTCAGTGTCAGGAGTTGGAAGGTCCCCCAGGCCCTGCCCCTCTTTGTTACTGAATTTTATGGAGCAGCAGGTCTGTTGTCCCAGACGCTGTGCCTGGGCCCAGTTCTCTGCACACCCTGGAAAGAGTAGCAGCAACGCAGGCAGCAGGTGCACAGCTCTGGCTGATTACCTGAAGGATTTGATGGAAAAACTCCAGGGGTGGGATTGGGGGTGCATTTATTTATTGCTGAGCATTGCTGAGCACCTCTGACTCAGGCCCTGCAGACACAGCAGTGAACAGTCAGACATGATCCTGCCCTGTGATGGTTTTACCTTCTGGGGGCAGAGAGAGGGCACTACACAACCAAACAAATGAGGTCAGGGCATGTGGTGACAAATGCTATGAAGAAAGCCACATGGGGCCTGGAAGAGAGGGTGGCAAGGACAGCAGGGGGCTTGTTATCTAGAGCCACCAGGAAAGAACTCTCCAAGCCAACAGGGTTGAGAAGGAGCCGGCCACGTGAAGGTGGCAGGAACCCAAGGCAGGAACGAGTCTGGCCTGTTGGAAGCAAACAGGAACGCTGGAGGCAGATTCAAAGAAAGCGCACTTTCCAGGACCACGGGTCTGTGTGGTCAGTGCGGAGAGAGGCAGGGTTTGGGACCTGGCGTCTGGGGGTGAGCCTAGCCCTGAGAAGGTGGTCCAGCTCCCCCTCCCCCCGTGGCCTCAGGTTCTTCTTCACAGGGCCGCTGAGCCACTTCTTCTACCTCTTCATGGAGCACTGGATCCCTCCCGAGGTGCCCTGGGCAGGGCTCAAGAGGCTGCTCCTGGACCGCCTGCTCTTCGCACCGGCCTTCCTGCTGCTGTTCTTCCTCGTCATGAGCTTCCTGGAGGTTGGTCTCTGCTGCCGCTCCCCCTGGGCAAGGGTTCTCAGCCTGGCATCGGGGTGGAACTCAGGGTCTGCGAACTTCTCCGACTCTCACTTTGAAGGCTCACAGTTGCCTCGATCCACGTTGGAAGCAAAGCACAGCCGTGTTGGCAGTGCCTGTGGGTGCGAGCGGAAACCAGTCGGATGTCCCTGAGCGTGGGTTTGCGCCCCACTCCTTGCGCCTGCGGTCAGGGCTGGTCCCTGAAGGTGTTAATAAAGCACGTCCTCTAGCCCGTCACAGAACGTTCCCGAATACTTGGGTAGCTGTATTCGGTGTGGCTGTCCCGCAGTCCTGTACGTTTTATACGTCATCAGACGTGATTCTGAAAAGGGGTCCACGCCGACTGCGGAGGAGGCCCGGGGCCCAGGATTTCAGGCCTCAGTGATGTGGCAGAAGCCTGAGCTACCTCAGGACCCGAGAGCCTGGGCACCCCGAGGAGGCCGACTGAGAGCCCAGCGCGCCAGGTCAGGTCCGCTCTAACGGGCCCTTCACCCCTCTCCACCCGGCTCTGCCAGTCTGCTCTGTGCCCCAAATGTGTCATGGTCGGCCTTGACATTTGTTTCAACCAGTCACAGCAGGTAAAGGCTCCTCACTGAGGTTTTATTTTGAAACAACATCTCCAGCTTTTGTTACTAAGAATTACCTTTGTTGTGTACAGTGACCCTGGGGATAAGTAGGAAAGATGTTTAGACTTAACTGTGATTGCTAGTGATTCCCTGATAGTTTGAAAAAGAAATGTCTGGGACGTCCTTAGGGCATCTGAGCCAGGAGGAAGCAAAGGGCCCACATTACCAGCGAGGGTACAACGGCTGCTTCTCTTTATTTCCTTCCAAATACAAAGGGAGTATGTTTTCATTAAAAAGTAAAAGTTGTTATCAAAGTGCATAAAGTCCTGACACATAAAGGGAATATGCAGGGCACAGTGGACCACGAGCTCACACAATCACACCCAGCCGCCGCCGCAGCCAGCGTGTTTCGCCAGACACCGTCACAGGTTCCACCACAGGCTGTCCCTTCTGTGTGGGCTCCTGGTTGGTTAACTCCTAGAACTGTCGTCTGGAAGGCCATCCTCGTTGGCCCTCCCGGCAGCGATGCAGGACCACAGCACCAGCGACACTTACTGAGCACTGGCCTTGCCCCAACTGCCTCGCATCTACCCCCCCGCCCCCCACCAGGTCAGCTCAGTGCGAGGGCGAGGACACAGTCCCCACCGTGTGAGCAGCGCTCACTGCTCTGGTGGTTTCCCACGTGGATGGCGAGCTGCTTACAGCTGCACCGCTCATTACCCACCCGTATGTGCTGCCCATGTTTGCACGGAACAAAGTCTACAGTGAAAAAACCCCCACTGCATTAGGGTTTGGGGGTCCCCAGACCCCAGCGCCCCAATCTCAGCCTGAGGCAGTGGGGCTCACTCACCCCGTGTTTCCTTTCTAGGGCGGAGATGCTGCCGCTGGTGCTGCCAAGGTGAGGAGCGCATTCTGGCCGGCACTGCAGATGAACTGGCGCGTCTGGACCCCCGTGCAGTTCATTAACGTCAACTACGTCCCCATACAGGTGAGGCTGCCTCACCGCGCAGGGCCCCGGGGCGCCAGCCTCCACCAGAGGCCATTTCCCATCAGCCTTTCCCCCCTTGCAACAATCTTCGTTTTCTCGGGGTGACTGTCACTGGGGACTTCTGTCCACACCTTCTTTCCTCTGGGAGGGCGGGGGTGGGTAGGGCAGACTGTCTCGGGGTGACTGTTACTGGGGACTTCTGTCCACACCTTCTTTCCTCTGGGAGGGCGGGGGTGGGTAGGGCAGACTGAAGACGGGCCTGGGGCTCGGAGGGGTGAGAGGCAGGGAGGGTCGAGGTTTTTCCCAAAAGTGAACCCAGGGAACAGGTAGGTAAGGACACCATGCACTCCACAAAGAAGGGAAGACATGAGAAGACAGGATGGCTGAGGACATGGCTCCGTGGCTGTCAGAGGGCAGGCTGGAAAACGGAATCTTTGAAAGTAGTAGGGACAGGATGCTGTGTGGCTGAAGTTCCATTTCAGGTGGTTGCAGGCGATGCTTAAGGGGCAGTGGTTTATTCAACAAATGTTTGTTGAGCACCTACTATCTGCCCCGCTGCTCTAGACTTGGGATCAGTGGTTAACGAGATGGACCAGGCTTTCGTCCATGGAGCTTACCTGCCGGATAGACTCACTGACTGGAGTTCAGGGGGGTTTGCCTGTGAGGTCACTGAAGCAGGGCAATGGGCAGTGACAGCCTAGAGGGAAGAGCAGGTCAGGAGGGTGTCAGGACTGGATGAAGGCACCGTGTGATGGCCAGTCCTGGGGTAAGAGGCTGAGCCAGGACCTGCAGTGGATGTTCGTGACGGAGGGTAAGGGACAGTGACTGAGCGTTTTCCCTGCTGGCCTGTGGAACGAGTGAGGCAGGAACGCTGTCTTCCCCACTGCTCTCTGCTGGGGTCTCGCCCAGTAAAGGCCCGAGGGGACTGGGGCCTGGTGGGTGTGGTCAGGGCCTTGCGCTCACTGGGGCCTGTGTTCTCTCTGGCAGTTCCGGGTGCTTTTTGCTAACCTGGTGGCTCTGTTCTGGTACGCCTACCTGGCCTCCCTGGGGAAGTGAGGCGGACCGGAGAGGCTGCACCAGCACGGGGAGTGCTCACCTGCCCCGCGTGAGAGCAGAACGAATCTGACTCCAGGTCATGTGATCAACACGCCCTAAAATGATGGAGAAACAGCAACCACTCAAAAATACTAAGAACGATTTCACTTGTCACCTTAGACTGCATTAGGGTCACAATAAACTATAATGTACCTTTTTCAAGGGTAATTTAAATTTCTCTAATGGCTGCTGTGGCTTTGGGGGCTTCTTACTTAAAAAAACGTGTGTGTGTGTGTGTGTGTGTGTGTATTTCAGAGAGGAAGGGATGGGGAGAGAGAAACATCAATGATGAGAGAGAATCATTGACTGGCTGGGAATGGAGCCCCCAACCTGGGCATGTGCCCTGACCAGGAATCGAATCGTGACCTCCTGGTCCATAGGTTGATGCTCAACCAGAGCCACGCCAGCTGGGCCGGAGTGATTTTTTAAAAAATATATATTTTATTGATTTTTTACAGAGAGGAAGGGAGAAAGATAGAGTCAGAAACATCTATGAGAGAGAAACATCGATCAGCTGCCTCCTGCATACCCCCCACTGGGGTTGTGCCTGCAACCAAGGTACATGCCCTTGACCGGAATCGAACCTGGGACCCTTCAGTCCGCAGGCCGACGCTCTATCCACTGAGCCAAGCCAGCTAGGGCCGGAGTGATTTTTTAAAATGTAACTCACATCATGTCACTTCCCAACCTGAACACCTGCAAAGATGACGCAGGAACTTCTCTTATGGGCATGCGACCCCAGAGAACTGAGAGCAGAGACTGGAGGAGAGATCGGCCCACCCATGCCCACAGCAGCATTACCACGGCCAGGAGGTGGGAACAACCCGTGTCCACAGGCGGATGAGTGGAAAGCAAGATGTGGGCTCTCCATACAGTGGGACCGTGTTCGGTCTTAAAAAGGAAGGGAATTCAGCTCCTGCTACATCACGGATGAATCTTGAGGACATGATGCTGGGTGAGGGAAGCTGGTCCCCAAAGAACAAGGACTAGACGATTCCATTATACGCGGTCCCTCGAGTCAACCGCATAGAAACGGGAAACGGATGGCGGGAGCCAGGGCGCGCGCGCGCGCGGGAAAACGCGGAGCGAGCGAGTGACGGGGACAGTGGGCGCCGGGGAGGGTGTAGAGGGGACAGGGGGTGTCGCTGGGTGTAGACAGAGGGGACAGGGGGTGTCGCTGCACAGCGCGAACGTGCCTGACGCCCTGGGCTGTGCACCTGTACGTGGTTAGAACAGCAGCCCCCCTTGGTGCCTGTTTTACAGTGAAGACAAACAAGCGCCCGGCGGCGCCAGGTCACTAAACTGAACTCCAAGTTCTCATCTCCGGGGCGCCTCTCCCGCCTCTTCTCC
>NW_005871828.1:124623-183652 GCF_000147115.1 Myotis lucifugus | reverse complement strand
TCTATACTACGACTCGATGTACCTGGCTCCTTAAGGCGTGTTAACTTCATACCCTGATCAATTACGAAACTGCTCAAGAGTAGTAACAATCATACTCCGGGCCCAGGGTCTGGAAACCCCAACTGGGACAGGTGCGGAGCCCGCGGGCGCAGGAGGGGTTCCGGGGGGTGGCCGCGGGTGCAGGAGGGGTGGCCGCGGGTGCAGGGGGGGTGGCCGCGGGTGCCGGGGGTGCAGGGGGTGGGTTCTCCCGGCCCCTGGCCGCTCCGCTCGGTCTGGCAAGCCGGTTCGACAGGGCGGCGTGCTCCGTGCGGGTCTCTGGCTGTGACGAGGGGCGAGCGCGGGAAGCGGGGACAGTGGTCATTTTGACCCAAGGGATCGCCTTCAGTTCGGGGCAGAGGACCTCGCGGCGGGCTGTCGCCGCGGTTTCCCTCCTGCACCTCCGGGTCCGGGTCCGGGTCGGCGGTGGCTGTCGGTCCCTCCTGACCGCCGGGAGGAGGGTGTGGATGCCGAGGAGGGAGGACGCGCCGGGGCGGGACTCGCAGGCGCCTCCCGGGACCTTGGGTCGGTCCCTGGCCCCAGACACGTGCCCTTATCAGTACTTGAAAGGTGACTCCTGTGACCTGGAAACAGTTCTTAGTCTCATTTAATGTTAATTTAAATTTTAAGACCAAAGCAGCGCATGCGTAAGTACTTAGTTGCCGGTGGTCCTTGTGACGCGTCGGATTGAATAAAGTGAGTTACTGCATGAAACCCCGACCGCTCTTCCTGCTTCCACGCTGCCCACTCGCGGAGTTGTGTTTCTCGGGACAGACATTCCCAGGTCCCGATGGCACTTTGCTGGGCGAGGCTCTTAGCGTCCTATCAGCAACTCGGTAGGGATTCTTTGAACGTTGAAAATGTAAACTGATTTGTGAATAGTTTTAGATTTTCAGGAAGTTGGCCGAGATGACAGTTCCTGTGTGCTCTGCACCTAATTTCTCTTCTCTTTTCTAGACATCAGTATAGGCTCAGGCCTTTGTAAGGAAGCAGGTTCACTCGGAGGTTGAAGCCTAGATTCATGGGCGGGGGGACCGCCCACGCTGGAAAGTTCTCGGTCTGCAGCCTCTTTCTTCCCTTGCTGCCCCCTGGCACTCCCTGTCTGTCTGCAGCTCCCAGGTGTCTTCTCTGGCTCAGTCCCGGCTCCCACCCACCTGCCATGGCAACTTGGTTGCTATGGGCACCAAGGGTTCCCTCGCCCAGGCAGAGCCCCAGACCTCACTTGTCCTGGCCTTGCCAGTGTCACTGATGTTCAGTTTCTGTGGAGCCACCGGACACACCTGCCGTCACCTGTCACTTCTCAGTGGCTTTGCTGGGTCCCGGCCCCTTCCACCAGTTCCCAGCATTCGGATGCCGTCCATCTGTGCCATGATCGTGGGAACCTGTCCTCATCGTCCCATGTGCTGCTGGGCATTTAAACTGTGCTTAGTGTGACTGGAGAAGTGAAGTTTCAATTTTATTTCATTTTCTTTGTTTTGAGTGAAGTAGCCACAGGGCTAGTGGCTACTGTTGGGCAGCACAGTTCCAGACGTGGCCTCCCCATCAGCGGGCTGTGGCTGCCCTCCCACAGCCGCTCCTTCCCATCACCTGCTTCCTTTCTCTGTCACTGGTCACCTGCTGTTACCAGTCTGTCCCTGCAGAACAAGCTGCAGAAGGGCTTTGTGTGTCTGTTTTGCTCCCCGCCTGGTCACCCACAATAGGCCTGGCACCCGGCTCTGGGGTGGATGAGGGCCTTGGCTCCTGTTCTCTCCCCGGACAGCGAGACCATCTTGTCGGGAAGTTCTCCAGGGTGGCATGCGAGGCGGGTCACAAGGACATACTGTCCTGTTTCAACGTTAGGCGAGAACCGCTCTCCCTGGTCAACCTTCGGAAGAGGCACTCGGGCTCAGGAGACGAGGACTTGGCGTCCAGGATCGACAACTACAAAGCCAAGGCCACACGGCACATCTTCCTCATCAGGCACTCCCAGTACCACACGGACGCCCCCCGGGAAAAGGACCGCACCCTGACACCCCTGGGTATGTGGGGGGCTGAGCCCCGACGGGCCCCTGCGGCCGGCCTCCCTGAGCCTGTTGGCCCAGATTCGAGCATTGTCGTTATCAGCAGTTCTCAGCCTCTGACACAAGACCGGCTTTGAAAACGCCCTCAACTTCAAATATTGCAAAGATATTGTGGGTGTGGTTCCAGGCCATGGCAGTAAAGCTGGTTGTAATTTTTTTGCTGGTGGAGGGTCTTGCCTTCAATTAGTAAAAAAAAGCAAGGTCTGTGCAGCACAAGAAAATGAGGTTGCCCGTTGCCGCAGGCAGCGACACCCGTGTTCACATCTGTGGGGCTCACATAGCCAGTGGGGCCACAGCCTTCGAGCCTTAGTCTTTGGACAAAGTCGAGACAGATTGGTGTGAGGGACTCAGGGACAGTAGGCAGGGCCCACCCAGATGTTAGCGACCCTCTACCTTCGTCATTGTCTAATGGTTTTTTTCTGCCTGGGACTGAAGGTCACTAGATCGACTCATTGTTACTTGGTAAGGACTGAAGTGTTTGTGGGGTGCACAGGAGGGACTCCAGCAGCATGTAATCCTCATGTCTCACCTTCAAGGTCGTGAACAGGCTGAGCTCACTGGTCTCCGACTTGCAAGCTTAGGGTTGAAGTTTAATAAAATCGTCCATTCCTCCATGACCCGCGCAGTAGAAACCACCGACATCATCAGCAAACACCTGCCAGGTGAGTGGCCGTCCCGGTGCCTCCGCAGCTTGAAGGGACACCCGGGGTCTCCGCTGATCCCTGCTGCTCCGCAGGTGTCTCCACGGTCAGCACCGACCTGCTGAGGGAAGGCGCCCCCATCGAGCCGGACCCGCCCGTGTCTCACTGGAAGCCGGAAGCTGTGGTAAAACGCCCGAGGACAGTGGTCTCCCTTCCCTTGCTGCCCCCTGGCACTCCCCTCCTCCGTCCACTCGGGCTGGCAGCCTCCAGGCTTAGGTGCCTCTCTCTGCCCCCAGCAGTATTATGAAGACGGAGCCAGGATCGAGGCCGCCTTCCGGAACTACATCCACCGGGCAGATGTCAAGCAGCAGGAGGACAGTTACGAGATCTTCATCTGCCACGCCAACGTCATCCGCTACATCGTGTGCAGGTGAGGGGCCCTCGGCCTGGCCTGCCTCGGGCCTTCCCACTGTCCTGGAGGGCGCGTGTCTGGAGTTTCTCGTGAGCGTGTGTCTGGGCAGCAGTAGCCTGGGTCCTGTCCCGGGTGGTGTGAGCGTGGCCCTGGTGAAGGCACCGTTCCGTGTGTGCTGCACCTGTCCCTGCACAGTCGTGTCCCCCGCGGTGGCGACGTGCCCACATCCTGTTTCCTCGGGTTCGCACCGACCGAGTCCCCTGCTGCACGGCTGGTGTGTGCCGCGGTCTGTCCTTGTTACCATAGTTGCAGGAGCCAGTCTCTGCCTCCCTTTGCGTGTATCAGGTGGGCTCTGGGGCCTTCATTTTGTGCTGAGTCGCACCCACCTCCGTAGTCACCTTGCTGCTCCGCTGCCAGTCAGGGAACTCCTTCCCCGGCTTCGGTGCCCGTCCTTCCTGGCTGCACAGAGAGTCCCAGGACCCTGGTGACGTGGGCCCTGAGCAGCAGCCAGTGTCAGTGACTGGAGGTGGGGCAGCCAGCTGGGTGCAGCTGGGTGCTGTGTATTGAAAATAACTGAGGAACCCCCCCCCCCCCAATCCATTAGAAAGTGTCAGGCACTCCCATCACTGAGGGGCTGCCCTCAGGACAAGTCCAGCAGTGGCAGGACAGGACACATGTCAGCCAGCTGCCCAGGGCCTCCACTCGGCCTGCTTGACCCTGGGCCTGTGGCCTGGGCTGTGGGCAGCCGTCTCCCCTCAGATGTCACCTGCCCAGCCCCAGTGAGGGCCAGGGGTTCAGCTCACTCGGGCTCCCAGCCAGACCCATGCTCTGGGGATGAGGGGCGCCTGGGCTCCACGCCCTTCACTCCAGTGCTCTGGGGGCCCAGCCTCGGCGCCTGTGCTCAGTGCACATTGTTCCCGGGCTGTGCTGCTTGCTGCTCTGGGCACCTGAGGGCAAGCTGCCTGGGGGCTGCTGTGCTGTGCTGTGTGGACAGAGCGTTATTCACATCCTGGGACAGGTTGGCCTAAGCAGTCACTGCTGGGTGACCCCCATGCTGCAATGGCACCAGGAGTGCTTGGGGCTTGGAGTAGGGGTGACCTGTGAACTAAAGGGCCAGAAAGAGCCAAGGCATCTCCGTGGTGACTGAGGGCAGACGCTGAGGACAGCGAAGGCCACACGGAGACTATGGAGCAGGAAGGTTATTCCTTGACGTTGACAGAACTCATGGTGGCTGCGGGTACAGGGTAAGCCGGGGCCATGCTACTCGTCCCCAAGCTCTGGGCACGGAGGATGCCTGGTGCCCCAATAACACTGGGCTTTTTAGTAAATACTAACCATGCCTAATGGAGAGCAAGGAAAGGCTCCGTGGCTGGGAGCTGTCCCTGCCTGCCTCTCACAATGGAAACAAATCGTGTGCACTTAGAGGAAACCAGTGTGTTTCTGACTCATGGGCAGGTCATGACATGTGCGATGCAATCCCATAAATGCTGTCACTCGGCCCAGCGCCTGGTCTGCAGGCGGGGCTAGAGCTCGGCGATCCCTGCAGCACATTCTCCCCCCTCCTCTCCCCAGGGCACTGCAGTTCCCTCCAGAAGGCTGGCTCCGCCTCTCCCTCAACAATGGCAGCATCACCCACCTGGTGGTCCGGCCTGACGGCTGCGTGGCGCTCAGGGCCCTCGGGGACACAGGGTTCATGCCTCCAGACAAGATCTCCCGCTCCTGAGCCCCACTCTCCTCACCCGTGCCCGGCTCTGGCATGGGAGCCACCAAGAACACGGAGACCGTGCCTCCGTCCACTCCACAGGCTGCGCTGGGTCACCTCATTTCTCTAGGACCAGGCGGAGGCGGGTGAGGTGTCTCAACTGCCGCGTGTCATTCTGGCCCAGGATGGAAAGCGGAACGTGCTGGTACTTTGGCGAGGTTTCCTGCCCAGTCTCACCCCCAGGAGCCTGTGGGGTGAAGGCCTCCTCACAGGTGTCACCGTGGGGACCACAGCACCTGCAGCAGCCACACGACCCCTTGAGGCACTCAGCAAAGCCCGCCGGCACCAGGGACTTGGGGAGCCCAGCATTTCCATCCATAACTTATTTCGCTTCGTACGTTCTTCACATTCTTAAACCCTTTCGTCACTTTGTTAAATATTTTTCCATCTGGTTCTTGGGTTGAGAACCAATGTCTCACTCCACAGTCTTGCATCCCTGATGCTGTTGGGTGTGAACACACTTGTGTTATTAGGCCTCTCTGGACACAGGAGCACCTGGGCAGGTGAGAGGGGATGCCACCTGCTGGTTTCACAGGAGAGGGGCCAGGTGGGGATAGCAGAAGAGTCCTGTTTCAGTAAAATAGCTAGCCGACAGCTCATTCTGTGTGCCTCTGGCTGTTAAACTTTCATGCTTATGGATTAATATATTTGAACAATGATGTGTCCATCCCAAATATTTACAAAAACGGTGTAATTTCTATGAAGTGGTTATGAACATTTTCTGCAGTGCAACTAAATGGGATGTCTGATCCATGTCTGTCAACTTTGGAAATAACTACAAAATAAAACTTTATTTTACTGGTTTTCAAAGTGCTAATTGTGAATGTTTTAAAAAAGCCTGACAAAGGCAGCCCACACTGGCTGACACCCAGGAATGAGGCTTTGCTGGGCAGTTGCCACCAGAGGCCTTGGTGACGGACCCTGAGCCAAGACTGAGTCTGACGAAAAATGGCGTTTTAGAAGCAGCAACCACATGCACCGTTCCCAGGAATAGTTTTGACAGCTAAGCCAGGATCTGTGCCAACTTCTAGAAACACAAATGTGACAGGTGCACTCACGTCTGACCTCAGGGTGAGCCCTGGACCCCAGGAGCTACAGGCCTGAAGGGGGAGGGGGCGGCAGGCCCTCTTACCTGTCCTGTCTTCAGACCTTTTTATTTTTTTTATTTTTTTTTTTTTTCTTTCTTTTTTTTTTTTTTTTAAATATATATTTTATTGATTTTTTACAGAGAGGAAGGGAGAGAGATAGAGAGCTAGAAACATCGATGAGAGAGAAACATCAATGATGAGAGAGAATCATTGATCGGCTGCCCTCTGCACACTCCCTACTGGGGATTGAGCCTGCAACCCAGGTACATGCCCTTGACCGGAATCGAACCTGGGACCCTTCAGTCCGCAGGCCGGCGCTCTATCCACTGAGCCAAACCGGTTTCGGCTTCAGACCTTTTTAGTGGCATTTCTGCCCTTTGTACAACCTGTGAGAAGCAAGGCAGCCTCCCAGAAACCAGAAATGAGCCCCCTCAGGGGGGACGCAGTTAAGGAGTGGGAGGAGGGTGTTGGGCATGCAGTTCCAGGGCCCAGTGACTGGTGGAAACTGTCCCCTGAGGTAGGACAGGTGACCAGAGGCTTCTGAAACAGAGGTCACCACACCCGAAGATTGGCCATCAGGAATCCATGTGCCATGAGGGACCAGGCCGACACCAGTGGGAGGCAGGTTGTTTGTGCTGCTGCTGCTTGGTCCTAGATATTCCTGCTGAGGGGGCTGAAGGCATAGCACATGGTGTCTGCACGTGCGAACGTCCGTGTCAGGGACAGGAAAAGCCTGTGCCTCCAGCAGTCCAGTGAGTGCGCCCGGCTCAGGGGACGTTCAAAACTACACCCAACGGGCAGGCACCCCACAACCCACCCTTTCCTCTGGAAGCTGTGGAAGCTTCCGGAAAGATGTAAGTTATTCAGAGGATCTGT
This sequence comes from Myotis lucifugus, assembly GCF_000147115.1. Taxonomy (NCBI): domain Eukaryota; kingdom Metazoa; phylum Chordata; class Mammalia; order Chiroptera; family Vespertilionidae; genus Myotis; species Myotis lucifugus. The sequence goes on along the minus strand of NW_005871828.1, from coordinate 176,777 downwards.
CTGTGGTCCTTGCACATGGGACGGACACTCACTTGACAGCAGAGAAAGCCTCCCGGGCCCAGCACCCCAACCCACCGAGAAGCAGCTCACAAGTCACCTCTTCCCAACGACAGAAACGACACACCGACTGTCAGCATCACAAAGGCAGGGAGGAAATCTGTGTGGATTTAACCGATGCCACAACGTTGTTCACAAGTGTGTTAGGAATGAGGTGAGCAGTTTCACCAAACACTAGGGCATTTGGCCGGGTAACAGGTGAGAGGTCTTTCTGAAATCTTGAAATTATTACCACATGGTTTTAAAAAATTGGTTTCATTAAGTAGTTTTACAAAGATCATCACTGGGACTCGGCCACCTGACAGAAACACATGGGGAATAAAGGCCAAAGCCTCACAAAACAGGAACAGTCGTCGCAAGATTACAGCAAAAACACTACTTTAATCTCATTGAATATTTACAGCAATATACAGCACAGTAGGGTAAGATCCAGGAAAAACAGATCAGCACTGTGAATATCTGCATTCTGACTTCTGTTGAGAACAGATGCCTTTTAAAATGCCATTGGATTTTACAATAGAATGTTATTTTCTGTCTTCTATCTAGATTGTTGGCCACACTAGATGTGAAAACACCTTGTTAACAACCACTAGAATTTTTAAATCTAAATCTTGATGCTAATATTCCTGACCTGCCTCTTGTTATCGTGTGAAATAACAATTTTTATGAATGAAAAAGAATCTCACACCTACTTAGTATCACTGTACATCCTCAAAAACAAGCTCAGAAAAAATAAAAAATGATTTACAAAAGGCACTGGAGTCAGTTAAAGCACAGGTAGAGTTTTCTGTCCCTGGGCATCCGGTATGGGCCGGGGAGCTGTGGTGACCCCCACACCCTGTGCACACAGACAGGGGACGGAGGACCCTTAAAGTAAACCACACTCGAGTAACTAAACCAGGCTCAAACCTGCCGAAAGTCGCCCTCTAGTTTCTGTACTAAAAGGTGACATGTTATAAAGGAACTCCAACTGAAGTGAATTCTAAAATAGGAGATAATTTCAAAACCAGGGAACAACTTACAGGTCACCCCACCCCCACTGCACTGGCAGCAGAGCACACGCGGCTCAGTGCTGGCGGAAACACCTCCTGCTGCGGCGAGTCCTGCCTACCACTCGCCTCCCAATGGCTACAGATTTTGCCCAAGAGAAAGAACAGCTTTAAATTCATCTAACCAAGGAGAACCCAAAAGTGAAAAACCCTCCCTGAAAAGGAAGGTGAACAAAATTCACCTTCGTTTTCAGAACGGAGTTGAAGTGAGCATGGCTGTGGCAGGGGCTGGCCCTGCATGGCCATCACCGCCTCCGGCACCCACTGGGATTCGTGGGAATGCGAGCAGCGAGCTCCCGTCCCACGCGCACCAGGATGTAACCGGTCTGCATCATGACCATGTTCAGTTTTCAGAAAACTGGTATCCGCGTTTGCTTTCATCAACTTCTCTCAAAATGCCAGAAATCTATGTTTTACATGAAACATTTGCATTTTCTAAAATTCTTACTCTCAAAATGAGGATTAATAAATGAATCAGCATATATCCTTTTTCTGTGAATTTTAGCAACACACACATTAGCCTTCGTTAATGAGGCGAGAGCCCAGCACACGCACAGCCTACAAGGCTGCGTGCTGGGCCAGGCGCACCATCCTGCGGAGGTGGCCCCCGTTGGCAGGGCTGTAGCGCCCCGGGCTGCCCAAACGGGGGGAGTGGGGGACAGAGCCAGGCTTCCTGGGGCTGCCGCCTGCGGGACCACTTCTCCCTGGGCTGCAGCTAGTCGGGCAATCGAGATCCGGCAGCTGAGATGTCAACTTCCCTTTTATCGAGGGGCTCGGCCAACTGAGGAAACCAAGAAAGGTCTGTCAGCACGGACGGTGGGGGTGTGGGGAGAGTGGAGGCCACAACAGGACCTGGGCTCCTGCTCCTGAGCCTAGGCTCCACTGTGGCTCCAACCAGAGGCCCTTAGAACCTCGCAACACTGGCCCTGAAGACTAACAGCTCATGTGACTGTCCACGTGAATCCCACATGACCATGACCAGGAACCCCGGGCACCCTCCCTGCAGCCTCCCTGTCAGCAGCACCCTTCTGTTCTCGCACCCACTACAGACCTCCCTCCCATGGTGCCCCAGCCACGGCCGCACATGGGGAGCTACACGCTAGCGTGGCAGTGTCCTGGGGAACCACAAGGTGCACGTGGGTCAGAATCAGTCGCTCTGGACGCTAGTACCAGCAACCCCTGGGCCCGTGGTACCTCTGCCTGTCGGAGGGTGGGTAGCCCAGGACAGCGCTCCTCCACCTGTGCACGGCAGGGTGCCGCTGAGGGTCCAGGTCTGCACCCTCCAGAGCTGCCAAGACGTCGCGATCCAGTTTGGACGGCTCCTCCCTGCACGGCGTCATAGAGAAGAGAACGTGTGTGACTAAGAGACTTCACACCCCTGCCTGAACTCAGGAACCCAGCCCGGTGTAGGCGCTGGTCCCCTCCGCCCCAAGACCCGCTGTGAAAATGCAGTCCTATTTCCACTTCTGAGAACCATCAACCTGGACAGGCCACCTGGGAGGCGTAGACTAACCCCAGGCCTTTCTTCCTACAACAAGCTATATTCTTAGGACGTTCCAGTCATTCTGGGGGCAACCGTTTCCCCAGGAAGGACAGCAGCACAGGATGAGCTAGAAAGGACGTGTTCCCACCAGCCTGAGACCCAGGCTACGGGCAGAACAAAGCTTTCAGAGCATCAGTCAGTGTCACACGCGCACCCCTTACTCCACATCACTGCGCTCAGACCCGTCCCACAGCCACCCACATGCTCACACACCCACTCATACCCCAGAAGGAAGAGCCTCCGGACAGGCTCCTTCCTGGCGGCGACCCCCAAGGGCTCCGAGGACGCAGAGGTGCAGCTGTGCTGGGCCTCATGGCTGGGGCGGCGGGGACCCAGGCACAGGTTTGCAATGCCCGCTGACATCTCGCTTTCCGTCCTTGCTTGGTTGCTTCCGAGTCTGTCGGCAGCAGAAGGCTCGACCACGTCACTGTCCACCACTTCCGTTCCTGACGCCAGGATCTTCTCATCTCTCGTTTTCACACTTTTATTTGGTGTCTCGGAAAACCCACTTCCTAGATTCTGCAATTTGAGCTTGTCGAACTCAACAGTCAAGCCAGAGACAGGTGACGAGAGGGCTTCCTCCCCGCTCGCGGCCTCTGTCCTCTTCCCACGCTGGGTCTGGCCACCGCTCAGGGGGCTGCAGAAGCCATTCCTGCTGCTGTGGGGACAGGGCCGCACCTCGTCTTCTATAAGGTTCGTCCTCTGCTCCGAGGGAAGGATGTCGCAGCCCGAGTCTCTGGAAGCCCTGACTGTGGGCTGGCTGTTGTTTCGAGCTGTGTTCTGCCAATTCTTAATCTCTTCCAAGCTCATGTCACCGTCTTCATCGAGAAAGGCCCTCACAGAGATGGAATTGCTGCACTTCCCACGACAGCCTGTGAGGGAGACAAAGTGGCTCCTCAGGTGCAGGTAACAGAGCAGCACGACATGCACTCGGCCCAGCTCAGACCCCACAACCAACCCCTCTCTCATCAAAGCCTCCTCCTCAGACACAAGACCAAACCACCCACCTGCTCCAGGGAAAGGACAAGCAGGGTGAGCAAACAGCTTCCAGGAAAATGAGAAGGAAGCCAAAGCCAAAAGCAGCCACAGGGAGGGGTGGGCTGATCTGCGGAACCCAGGGCACTGAGCCTGACGGGCAGAGGAGCCGCAGGCGCTCCCGCATCCGCAGGGACGTGCTCTTGGTCGGGACCACAGACAGGGCCCAGGTCCTGTGAGCACAGGGATGCCCTCAAGTCCTTACCCAAGGTAGAAGCCTCGTTTTCTCCTAGGTCTTGTTGGGCCTTTCTGCCCACTTCCTGCTGTGCAAGGTATTCCTCCAGCTTCTGCAGGCCCTCCTGGGAAGACAGGTCAGCAAAACAGCCCAGAAAGTCCCAGTACTCGACCCAGGGGTACCCCAGCTCGTGAGCCAGGTGCCTGTGGGAATAAAGCACAGTGAGAGCTGTGCAACCAAAGAAAAAACTCCCAGAGCTGCTCACACAGCAGAGAGCCAGTTAAGGAAGAACCCCACAACCAGGACACACCTGCACAGCACACCCTAGAGGTAAAAGGCAAAACAGCAAAAACAGACCAATCTTTAGATTTAATAAAACAGTGACGAAAAGTTGGATAGGATTCTGGTTTTGGCCAGGCATACACAATTTATTAGTTCTTTTCAAGTTCAAGCTATACACCTGAAACTGGGCACAGCTTTTGTGAAAAAGTTCTAATGCTTTTTAAAAAATTCAATGACACTTTATTTGATTACACTGTAATTTGGCTCCCTGATTATGACTTCTAGTTTCTAGCCACCTGAGTCTTGTGTTCTATTTCCTCCCTCATTGCCAAGGAAGCACCCACTGTAGGGCACCTCACTCCAAACTCTGCCACCCCAGACAGAGGCGGCAGGCTGTCCCTGGGGAGGGACTGCAGCAGGTACGAGGTGGGCTACGAGGTGGGCCAGGAACCGGAGCTCCAGAAAGAGGTTTCCTGGGAACTCTGGCTCTCACAGCAGACGTCCCGCTCCCCCCGTCAGCACAAGACTTCCCCACGCGGCTGTCCCTCCTGCGACCTTCCTACCTGCCCGCTCTCTCCATGCCTCTTTCTGGGTCCGACTTCCTGACCCTGTGGAAGAAGCCTGCTTTCTCCCGAGGCGGGGTTTTCCAGAGCCTGCGAAAATCTTCCGCCTACGAGGAGAAACCGTGTGAGCTGTGCTGGGGGGCAGCGAGGCGCTCGTGCTAGAAGCTTCCACAGCAGCTCACCTTGGCTGGACTCATGGGCCCTGCGAAGGCTCTCAGGATCAGGGCGGGGTCTCTGGGGCTGCCTCCACCATGGCTGACGTGAGAGGTCTCCACCATCTGGTCTGGAGACCACAGCTCCCCGATCACGGGGGACGACGTGTCCTCCGCCCTCAGGAGAGGCACGTAGTAGTGACCTGGGAAGACACCAGGGCTGACCCACCTGCTCAGACGGCTCCTCACCTCCGGGCGTGAGAAGCCACACACGCAAAGCCGTGCTATTCCCGATGAAAGGCTGCCCATCTCTGGAGCTGAAGGACCTGGCGAGAGGCCAGCCTGGGCCGGTCTCACTGAAGGAGCCCACACTCTCCCTCTGCTGGGAAGTAAAAGGGAGGAAGGAGAGTGCCAACAGCGCCTCACCTCAGGTGAGAAGGGCTGAGAGGCAGGACTGTGGGGACAGGATCAGCCCGCATGGGCAGCAGAGAAATGTTAAAAAGAAGGTACATTTCGCTTCTCCCTTTCCAATTCCCTACAGGTCACGTCTTGAAAAGCTGAGCAGGCAATCCAACTCTGGGCCCAGAGTGATGAGACCCAGGGCCGGTCAGGCCGCAGAAGTGAGGACTGCCCGGGGAGCAAAGGGAGGAGCGGCCTGGCCTGGCATAGACACGGACGATAGGGAGCTCCTGACGAACAACTGAGCAGCCAGGGAGCTCAGGCGCCGCCTCTCCGACCTGCTTCTACCTGAGAAAGGTCAGACACACCTGCTACACGAGTGGCCTGCAGAGGGTGAGGGGTGAGGCCATGAACAACAGGCATCAAAGGAGGCGTTATGTCAAGACAGAGCTGGAACTCGAGCTGGGCGTGCAGGAAACAGTGACTATGACGAGAGCTGCCAAGTGGAGCTCGCCCGCAGCCCTGGCTTCACTCCCCACACAGCCAGGCTTGGACGCTGTCCGGTCCTGCCCAACAATGGGCCTCACACTCCAGCACCGATGCCCCTCCTTACCCTTTAGATATTCTCTAATTCGTTCCTTTAGTTCCACAGATTTATTTTTGCTTCTTTCACAAATAACCTGTTTAAAAAAACACAGAGTTATGTGAAGTTCATTCTAAATCTCAATTTATCACATTTTCTTATCATTAAAATTTTATAAAACCAAGTTTCTAAGTCAACAAAATAAGAATAGTATCTTATACTCAAAGAATAAGAATAGTATCTCAGGCACAAAGCCCACAACCAAAAACCGTGCGCTGAGCAGTACACACTTACTTCTAGAACATTTGTAACAGCTTAAGGGGCCAAGACAGGTAGAGAAACTCAGATTATGGGTCACTTTTATTTCCTTTCTCATGCTGCTCTACACCTGCTCATCTCCTGCACGGAAAAGAAACCGTCGAGCGCACTATCAAGTCAGAGCAGAGGCACACAGCCAGGCTCACAACCTTCAGTGCTCTGAGTCTGCTGTTGGCAGCGTTGACACAGAACACCTGTGTAGCATGGGACACACATATTTGCTTTTTGCAACTCCAGGAATGAACTTTGTCAGCCCTCGAAGAATTGTAGTGACAAGAACATTTTTGCTAGAAGAAAAAACACCCAATAACCTCAAATAAGGAAGGAACCACAGAATTACCATCTCCTGCCAACCTGTGAGAATTCATCTACAGTACAATTGTACAGTGTATCCTGGGACTCGAGCAACTATGTTTATAAGTCTGTAACTAATTGTGAGCGATGCCAAATGCTTTTAAAATGTGTTACAAAACAGCAATTTCTATTGAAAAAAATATGCCCGCTAGTGTGGCTCAGTGGTTGCCACAAACCAGGTCACCAGTTCAATTCCCAGTCAAGGCACATGCCCCAGTTGTGGGCTGGATCCCTAGTAAGGGGTGTGCAGGAGGCAGCTAAACAATGATTCTCTCTCATCAATGTTTCTATCTTTCTATCCCTCTCCCTTCCACTCTCTCAAAAAACATTAAAAAAATGTGTGTGTGTGTGTATACAAGCACACACACATACATACACACATTTAAATGCACAGAAAATGTTGAATCAGACATATGCAAAATCATGCTAATTTCTGAATTGCATGATTGTCTAAATTGTATTCTTTTTATGTATATTGTAAAGAAAGTGCGCACTATGTAGCCACAGCAATTACAAAGAAGGCGTTCGCTACCTGACAGGTTCTATTTCTAAAGGGCTGGCAGATCCAGGGCCGCTAAGAGCTCTAACCCATGGTCAGGTCCACTTCCTTCTCCACTTCACAGGCACAGACACACCTCTGGCCTTTCTAAGGCACATTATGCTCAATTGCCAGAGTCTAGATCACGACAAGGCCTGCTGTGTAAGGCTTGTAAGGGTCAGGCAGGAATGTGTAGGCGGGGCTAGGACAGCCCCTGGTGCCCCCTGAACTGAACACATCATCACCATCACCACCACCATCACCCTCACCCTCACCCTCACCATCATCACCATCACCATCACCCTCACCCTCACCCTCACCCTCACCCTCACCATCATCATCATCACCATCACCCTCACCATCACCACCACCACCACCATCACCATCACCCTCACCCTCACCACCATCACCATCACCCTCACCCTCACCCTCACTACCATCATCACGACCATCACTACCACCTCTTCTGTTCTCTGACCCTGGTCAACTGAGGTCTGTACAAAGGGCAGTTGATATGAGAGTAAAATACAATCAGCACACTGGGGCTGCTCATTCCTCAGCAGACAGGTTCTGAGGAGTGCCTGTGAGGCACACACATTCACAGTCAGTTCCTCCTGACTTCACAGTGGCTGTGATCACAGACTGTAAGTTTACAGATTTTCATTTCTGACACCAGACAGTAACAGCATTTTACCAGGTACTCACATTTTCAGGTGTTTTACCACATTTATTCCGGGGGCATTTTGCAATCAAAGGGTGTGAAGAAAGCACGTTGACCACATCTGCATTCCCAAACTTACAAGCAAAATGCAACGGTGTGTCGTTGCCCTGAGAGATACAGAGAAAGAACAGTTATTTCTTTTTTTTAATTTTTTTTTATTTTTATTTATTTATTTATTTATTTTTTTAAAAATATATTCCATTGATTCTTCACAGAGAGGAAGGGAGAGGGATAGACAGTTAGAAACATCGATGGGAGAGAAACATCGATCAGCTGCCTCCTGCACATCTCCCACTGGGGATGTGCCCGCAACCCAGGTACATGCCCCCAACCGGAATCGAATCCGGGACCCCTCAGTCCGCAGGCCGACGCTCTATCCACTGAGCCAAACCGGCCTCGGCCTTTTTTTTAATTTTTAAATATGTTTTTTAAATGATGACAGAAAGAGGAAGGGCAAGAGAGGGAGAGAGAGAGAGAGATAAACATCAATGATGAGAGAGAATTATTGATTGGCTGCCTCCTGCACACCCCACACTGGGTATTGAGCCCACAACCCAGGCACGTACAATGCCTATTACTCAGCCATAAAAAAATGAAATCTTGCCATTTGCAACAACATGGATTGATCCAGAGGATATTATGTTGAGTAAAATAAGTCAGAGAATGACAAATGCCATGATTTCCTTTTTATGTGGAATCTAAAAAACAAAATAAACGAACAAGAAAAACAGAGACAGACTCAGGTACAAAAAACAAAGTTACGGTTGCCAAATGAAAGGGCAAGTTTGAGGGCTGGATGAAAAAGATGAAGGTACAAATTGCCTGTTATAAAAACAGTCATGGGGATGTAAAGTACAGCACAGGGAATACAGTCAGTAATACTGTAATAAATATGTATGTGTCGGACACTAGACTTATCAGGGGGGTCACCTTTATGTAAGTTACATAAATGTCTAGTCACTATGTTGTACACCTGACACTAATATAATATCGTATGTCGACTGTAACTGCAAAATAAAAAAATTAGTAATATTAGGGGACCACGTTGTAGAGTATCCGATTATCTAACCACTATACTGTACACCTGAAACTAATGCAAAATAACTGAATGTGAACTGTAATCAAAAAATAAAATTTAAAAAGAAAAAATTTATTAAAAAAAGAGAAAATATTAGAAAGTTAAAGCCACAAACAACGGTCCACCCGAGTCCACGATGCTTCTCAACTCCCTGCAGCTGCACCTCCCATGCTGCCTGCAGCCCAGGGGCCTGACAGTCACAGCTCCCTGGTGTGTGTGTGTGCGCGCGCGCGCACACATGCGGCTGTTTTCCAACCGTCAGGAGCTCAATGAATGCACGTCTCCTTCCTGGCCCTCCACATGCACTGACAAAGTACAGGGATTAGGCAAATACTCAAAACCAGAAACACGAGTCTTGGTGTAACTGAGACTGGCTGTTACGTCACTGAAGAAAGAGAAGGCGCCACACTCACCCCCTTGTCGGGCGTGTTCAGGTACAGATCAAGGATGTAACAAATGCGGTTCTGCAGCATGTCCGGGGCGTCATCTGGGTACATGAGCCGCATAAACTCAGGGTTCTCCAGCGTCTCGAGAGTCAGCTGGCAGATGGAAGCCTGATTCTCTCTGGCAGCAACATGCATGACATTGTACCTACATCCCTCCTGAAGGAAAACCACAGATTTTGAGCTTCATGTTTGTCACCCAGAGTCTTGAAGCTAAGGATGCTGGATGCAGGCTTACCTGCACGATGGTTGGGTTGTCCCCTGAACCAATCAGATACCGAGGATTACTCCAGATAAGGTCAGAAAAGGTGTCCTCGTCTCCCTGCTCCACAGCTTTTCGCAATTTAGAAGTGAGGTCCTGCGTACGGGGATTTTTATAGCTGTTTGCTCGCTCTCTGTTTATGGTTTCTGACTCAGAAAAGCACAAGCCATCTGTTGCTAAGAGACAATTTAAGAACATTTAATGTGAAAAAATTACAGATACAACTAATGCAGATTTGAAAAGGAACTAAAAATAATCTAAAGAAAAAGAGACAGAAGAAATGAATAAACTTAAAGGTTAAAGTGATTAAACAGAACACAAACAATAACAGCAACAAGAAATGATAGAACAGCTAAATAAAACCCAGAAACCAGTTAGTTGAAAAAAACCTATAATAGGTAATCTCCCGATAAACATGATTAAAAAAAAAAGAATATTTAATTTCACGAACATTTTCTCAGCACCCCCATGTGCTACACTGAGGTGGTAAGTCTGTGAGCTAGTTGGGAGTGACAGGTAGGGCCCAACGACAGTCCTCAGTGGACAGCCAATGTGCTAGCCTCCAGCAGCGGCACAAACACAGGGCAGTTGCATGTGAGTATAGAGCCAAACCCCCCTGGACTCCAGCTGGGAAAGCCCTGTGAAAGGGCCTCGAACTCAGCAGCTGGGGGGGGGACTGGGACACCTGGCCATGGCACTGCCCCAGACCTGGAAGCACGGGGAGCACTCCCAGAAGGCAGTGAGCCACAGTGATTTCTCTCGGTTAATGACACCTGAAGAAGTCTAAACGCGATCTTCTTGAGGCAAAGTCACACACTGGGCAGAGGAAAGCCTGTTTGAAATCATTCTGGTTTCCCTGTAAGAAGCATCCGTATGAGGCCAAGCAAGGGAACAGAGGAAACGCAGCAGACGGGACTCTGGACGATGGCCCCACGCCTGCAGGGAGAGGGCCTTCCTCTGGACCCCAGCCAGCCTCGGAAGCAGGGCAACTGTGAGCCCCAAGAAGGGACGAGACCGAGGCCAGGGCTTTGCACAATGCTGACGACAAAGGCCCCTTCACAAGGCTGGGTTCTGAGCCAGGAGGGGTGTGGTCACCTTCCCGACTGAATGGACTGTCTGGGTCAAAGCTGGTGCCTCAGCCCTGGAAGCAGGTGTAGCTTCAGGTGAGCAACAGACTGGTCTTGGCATAAAAATAATGGTCCTGAGTCTGATCGGCAACAGGGAGAGGAAGACAGAGGGAACGGGACGAAAGGTGATGGTGGTCCTTTCACCGCTTCTCCCACAGCTCGTCAGCGTCGGGGCCTAGAGTAGTGGCCTGGCCCACTCAGCTCCTCCTCAACTCTACCCGCATGGTCCCCGGTCCCCCCAGCCCAGCCCATTCTCTTCCAGCCGCTCCATGGCCTGGGCTTTCACTTCCTGGCAAACTGGACTTCTCTCAAAGGCAGAGAAAACTAATTCCTGTATACAAGGACAGAGCACAAAATACTTGCGGGCAAATTTGATAGTAATGCCAAGTTGTGAACTGCTATATAATTTACCTTTTAACCCACCATTGCTAGAGAGTGATGCTATTTTCACAGGAGAAAGTAGTGAAGAAGTTTTGCTTGGAGAAGGAAAATAACAATAAATTCCTCTAGCAAATTTCTCAGCATCTTCTCTGCTTGAAAAAGCTTTAAATCGGGATCCTTTGATCATCTTGACGGCTTGCAATGCTTCCTTCTTATCTTCATAAACATGAATCCTTTCTGGGAAAAGTAACAGACGGAAACAGAGAGAGTAACTGGAGCCACTGTCACGTAGTCACACCTGAAGGCCCTGAGTTACCAGTGAACAGTTGTTACCCAGCTGCCCGACTTTTCTCTTATTTAATGTTTCATACTCTTAATGCTGAAGAAAAAGGGACTTAGCTAGCAGAAAGAGCACAATAAGCTTGATTATCTGTGTGTGCTGACATAAATAACGTGATATTTTATACATGTATATAATTTTCTACTTAAGGATATACTCATATTAAGAAATGAAATACACGGGTTAAACTATGAACATATCAGCAAAACAGTGTAGAATTTTAGAAATAATTTTGGTCAGGCAATGCCTTTTTAAGTATGTCTAGAATACATAAAGGAAAAGAAAGTTCTGACTATATAAAAATATTAATGCTTTGCAGGGGAACTATCACAACCTAGTTCTGTATGAGATTCTCATAAATACATATAGTACAAATTAATGCCCATTGCTCAATAAAAATGGTCAAGAAGTATGACCAAGCAATTCATCAAATAAATACAAATAGACTATAACCATATAAAAAAGGTAATCGACCTAGAACAAAATAAAACTTTCTCTCATGCAAGTCATTCAATAATATACAGAATGACTGACTGAACAGATACCTGTTTTCCCTTTTTAGAAAAAAGTGTGAGTTCAATATTGTACTGTAGAGACTGGAAAGCAACTCTCGCATACACTGTGAATGGTAACATCTTTGGGAGGGCAGCAGCTTTCAAAGTTTAAGAATGCATCCCTTTGACCTGACAGTTTTACTTACCCATTAAAAAATATGTTTTTTTTTTTATTGATTTTAGAGAAAGAGGAAGGGAGAGAAAGAGAGAGAAATACCCATCAACTGCCTCCTGCATGCCCCCTAATGGGGATTGAGCAGAAACCTGGGCATGAGCCCTGACAGGGAATCGAACCAGCGACCTCTGGGTGCTTGGGATGATGCTCAACCAAGTGAGCCACACTGGCCAGGGCTACTTAACCATTTTTTAACTAAAATAAAACAATTTACATTTATATACACCTATATAAACAAAAGCAATTATTAAGTGAATAGGATTTTAGTGGGGAGGAGGAAAGAAATTTCACATTTTATGTACTATATATATAATATATACATTATATCCTAATCAACAAGTTCTCATTAATTCTTTCCAATACTATTTTAGTTGTTTCAAACAGCAATTTTTTGATGTTGAAAATTATTTATTAAAAAAAAAGAAAATTATTTATTGCCCATTTGCATTCATTAACATAACAGATGATCAGGTTATGTTGAAAAAATTCAAAAGGGCCCTGGCTGGTTTGGCTCAGTGGATAGAGCGTCAACCTGCAGATTCAAGGGTCCCAGGTTTGATTCCGGTCAAGGGTAGATGCCTGGGTTGTGGGCTCGGTCTCCAGTGGGAGGGTGTGCAGGAGGCAGCCAATCAATGATTCCCTCTCATCATTGATATTTCTATCTCTCTCTTCCTTTCCCTTCCTCTCTGAAATCAATAAAAATGTATTTTTTAAAAAAAGAAAAAAAGGTGATTAATTAATAGTAGCCAGCTAATAAATATTTTTCTTGATTTTTAAAAATTCATGTATAGATAAATAAATTTCAAGGAGAGCCCTATATAAAAATGCCAACAGTGGTTAATGTGGGGTAACGATTATGGTGACTAGATGACTCTTTCTTCTCCTCTGCTGTTGGGATTTTTAAGATCACCTTCTCCTTGCTGTCCAGGCACCCCCTCCCTAGGTAAGAAACGTCACGCTTGTCACTTTACCGTTTCTCGCTGGGGAGTCCTCGTAGGCCGGGTACACCCCATAGTACAGAGGCGGCTCAGTAGAGGCCCTCTCCACAGTTTTGGGGCCGCCAACCCCAGCCACAGCACGGAAGGCCACGGAGCAGGTCTCAGACTTCAGGGTCTCCTCCTCCGGGGGGTTCAAGCCCACTCCATAACCAAAATCTCTGTCTTCAGAAAAGCTGACCTGCTCTGCCGGGCTTCCCACGGTGGCCTGGTAGGGAGGGTGTGAAGGCAGGGTTCTTCTGTGCTCTAATAAAGCCTGAGCCAGTTTTTTCTCAAAAATGAACCTTGTGGTTGCAGTAATGGGTCCACATTTCAATCCGGCGTTGACAATTTCTTCTCTGAGCTCATCTTGATTCAGGAGTTTTAGTCGCGCTAAGATGGTATCCATTGTCATTGCACCTAGGCCCAAAACAACACAAACCAATTCAATGGTTTAAGTAAATCTTTTCTTCAAAAAGTGGTGCCCTGGCTAGGCAGAGCATCGTCCAGCTATGACAAGGTTTTGGGCTCCATCCCTGGTCAGGGCACATACAAGAATCAACCATTGGCCCTAACCAGTCTGGCTCAGTGGATAGAGCGTCAGCCTACAGACTAAACGGTCCTGGGTTCCATTCCAGTTGAGGGCATATGCCTGGGTTGTGGGCTTGATCCCCAGTGGGGGGCGTGCAGGAGGCAGCCAATCCATGATTCTTCTCATCATTGATGCTTCTATCTCTCTCTCTCCCTTCCTTCCTCTCTGAAATCAATAAAAATATTTTTTAAAAAAAATCAATCATTGAATGCATAAGTAAGTAGAACAACAAATTAATCATTTCTTCTCTATGTCAAATCAATAAAAAAATAGTGGCAAAAAAAGCTGGCTTCAGTTTCATTTCAATGCAGTGTTTCTCCACACTCTAGAGTCTATGAACTCCCTATGAGAATTTTCATTAAGTTTTTGGTTTCCAAATCTATCACAATATAAACAAAGTTAAGATACCCAGTATCCGGGCCATTTGGATAAGAGTCTTATCACCATGACAATTACACGCGATCACACTGACATCCAGTGGGTATCCGGTGGGGAAGCTGGCACTCATTTGCTGCCAGTTGGAGTGCAATTTGGAACCATAACAAGGAAGGCGACTGGACAGTATCCATCAAAGCTCCAACTCCAGAAATTTATCCTACAGACAGACTTGCACTTTATTCTGTAAGTGATAGGAATTATGCAAAGACTTACAACAGAGGAGACACAGATAGCTCGGGCAGTCGTCCTGCTGACACTAACAAGTAGCTCATGTTTACTTTTTTGTGAGCCTTCCCATGTGCTTGGTGCTGTTTTGAGCACTCTACATACTCAAAATTATTTAATGGTAATAACTCCGGCTGGTGGGTATCATCACTGATCACCCCCACTTTACAGATGGAAAACCCAAAACACAGAGAAGCTGAGGAACTTGTTCAAGTTATACAGCTACCAAACAAACAGATTTGAGCTGGAGCTTTAATCCATGTATTTGAAGAACTAGCAGATACTCTATGGAGCACAGCTAGAATCAGGGAGAAGGTACAAATGACAGGGAACTGACCACTGTGACTAATGGGGCTGGAGCCAAGGGCTCAGGCTACAGCAGGTCTGAATGATGGACGGATTAGATGCCCTGCGAGGGCCTTGAGGGGCTGCAGGCGGCCTGGGAAAATGCCTAGTTTCCAGTCCAAGTGCCCAGGAAGCGAGTCTACCCGCCCGAGGCAGAGCATATTAGACGCACACCCAGTGGAGATGTAGGCACTGAGCATCGGAAACACCTACAGCACACCACGGGGCATGTCAGTTTTCATGTCTGGGATTTAGAAGGAAAAAGAGGTTGGGAGTCATTAGCAGGACTCAGACATCAATACCCGCTGTAGCTGGACGCTGGTAAAGGGTTCATCCTATTCTACTTTTGTGCACTTCTTTTCAAAAAACTTTTTAGGATGCCGCCTCCCCCCACCCAACTCCAAGATTTCGAAAATGGCTGTGACTATTTGCAGAGGAGAATTCGGCTTATAAACAAGCACTTTTGGGCCAATTCCCCCCCCCCCCCCCCCCGCAGTACCCCCTCCCCCCCACCTCCATCCCCAAAGCTGCCAAAGAACTCGAAGGGGGAGGCCGGCTGAGCACGGGATTCCACCGGGGGGAGGACCCATTCGGATGCTCTGTACGTTGATTCCAAAATGGAAAGCTAAAAACTTAAAAAACTTCAATGCAAAAAGACACCGTAGCCCTGACCGGTTTGGCTCATTGGATGGGGCATCAGCCTGCGGACTGAAGGGTCCCGGGTTCGATTCCGGCCAAGGGCATGGACCTTGGTTGCGGGCACATCCCCAGTAGGGAGTGTGCAGGAGGCAGCTGATCGATGTTCCTCTCTCATTGATGTTTCTAACTCTCTAGCCCTCTCCTTCCGCTCTGTGAAAAATCAATAAAATGTATTTTTTTAAAAAGACACTGTAACTCCAGCCCCACACGGCCTGTCTCCGGGTGGTGGTCTGGGGCCTGTGCGGCCCCGAGTTCCCGGGCCGGGCTGACGGCGTAACTGGACGGACCTCAGCTTGTTCACGGCAAGGAGCGCAGGTGGGACCACCAGCAACGCGACAGGGCGGAGGGCGGGCCGGACCCGACCCGGCGCCCCGACCCGGGGTCACCCCCACGGAGCCCGGCAGCCCGAGGTTCCCAGGGGACGTCCATGTCGCTTTCCACTGACACTTGGCCTTCCCATCGGAGCCCGGAGACACCCAACGGGCGAGCCAAGGGGGCGGCTGGCCGGGAGCCGTGCGGATGCGCGAGACAGGAAGGGCGCAGGCGGCGCGAAACACTGACGCGCAGCCAGCCAGTCACCCAGGCTCGGACAGACGGACGGAAGGACGGACAGCCCGGCCTCAGCGCCGTCTGCACGTGAAGGGCCCCGGAGTGTTACTCCCGGCTTTTCACCGGAACAGCAGCCTCAGGCGGGGGTGCGCCCAGGCCGAGGGGAGCGGAGGGGCCTTACCTGGGTCCGAGTCAGGCTCCACGGCCGCGCGGGACGGCGGGGCAGGGAGCTCGCTTCGGCCCTGGCCCCGCGGCCGCTTCTCCAGCCGCCGCACCAGCCAGCGCACCGCGAGCAGCAGCACCGAGGCGCCCAGCAGCTCCCAGGCCAGCGCTGCCCAGTCGGCGGCCACCAGCCGGGGCCACAACATCGCCACCGCCCTCCCGGCCGCTGCCGCCGTCGCCGCTGAGAAGACCCGCGCCCCTAAGGACCCCGCGTCTCGGGCTGCCCGTGACAATGCCTGACGGAGCGATTCACGGGTCCTGCCGGTGCGGTGCCGGGGCTACACGCGTGGGCCAGGGCGCTCGAACCTGCGTCCGGTAACGCAGCGAGGGAGCGTGGCCGCGGCCCCGACCTCTGACGGTGTGAGGAGGCCGAGCGTGGCGTCAGGCAGTAGCGCGGGCAGCCCGAGGCGCGGGGAACTGAAGCGGGCGCGGGCCTGGGGCGGTGTCCCGGGGCAGGGGCGTGTCCCCGGCGGGGGGCGTGTCCCGGGCGGCTCTGGTTTCCAAGGGAACGACCCGGCCCACACGCCTCTGGACAGCGGCGTTTCTGGCCCCTTTGGCTGCTTCTGGGAGCGGAAGGAGACAGACCTCGCTGCTCGCGTCTTAGCGAGAGCTTTTCCTGGTAACATGCAACCGGCTCTTCGGGGGCCGACCCTCGTCTAGACCCGAGTCCCTGGGCCTCCTCGCGTGGGGCGCCGCGGTTCCCCCTGGAAGCGGGAGAGCTGCCTAGAGTTAAAATATTTTTTTATTGATTTTGGAGAGGAAGGGAGAGGGAGAGAGAGATAGAAACAGCAACGATGAGAGAGAATCATGGACCGGCTGCCTCCAGCACGCCCCACACTGGGGATCGAGCCCCCAAACCCAGGCCTGTGCCCTGACCGGAATCGAGTCTGTGGTGCTCTATCCACTGAGGCAAACCAGCCAGGGCTAGACAGTAATTCAAATGCAGAAAGAAACCCTGAGGAAGAAATGACATTTATGTTTAAATAATAATAATACAGAAACACCAATCAGAAAGGATATATGCACCCCTATGTTCGTAGCAGCACAATTCACCATAGCTAAGATTTGGAAACAGCCTCAGTGCCCATCAGCAGGTGAGTGGATTAAAAAACATGCATCTACACAATGGAACACTACACTGCGGTAAAAAAGAACTTTTACCATTTGCAACAGCATGGATGGACCTGAAGAGCATTATGGGAAGCGAAATAAGCCAGTCTGAGAAAGATAAATATCACATGATCGCACTCATTTGCAGAATATAATGAACAACATAAACTGATGAACAAAAATAGATCCAGAGGCATAGAAGCATGGAACAGACCTTTAAACCTCAGAAAAGGGGTGGTGGGGGGGGGACGGAATGAGGGATCAACCAAAGGACTTGTATCTATGCATATGAGCATGACCAATGGACACAGACAATGTGGGGGGGCAGGAGCTGGGGGGCAGGAGCAGATGGTGAGAGGCCAATGGGAGAAAAAGGAGACATATGGAAAACTTACAACAATAAAGAATCTATATATATAAAAGGCTAATATGCTCAGTTTTCGACGTTCAACCAGTCATTATGATGCGTAATGACCATCAGGGGGCAGACGCTCAATGCAGGAGCTGCTGTGCCGCACACTGGCCAATTACAGAGAAATGGCACCTCGGACCTGGCGCCCACAAAGCAACACTCGGCTTCCAGAAAGTGGGACACAGGCCCTGCCACCACCCTGGAGCGACAGCCCACACTGCCCAGACCTCGTGGTGCAAAATGCCGTCCACAGCCCAGCCCAGTCCAAAACAGTGGCTGTGGGCGCCGGGTAATGACGTCACGTAGCAACATCCGGCTTCCTCTCCCTAGACAGGAAAAAGTGCATTGTATCAACATGTTTTCATTTTTCTCCCAACCCAACTTTGTGATTCCATCAAGGTATTTTTACATCAATCCTGAATATTTTCTTCAGACCCTGAAAATGGATACAACATCAAACACTGAGTCAAGCTCTGGAAGCTCATTGCCAACACGTGTATGCTGAGGAATGCAAAACACATCATCGGGAATTGAGGGATCCAGATCAAGAAGCCCCGTTGCCCGATGTAATAATCCACTGACATATGGTTGTGCCAGCCACAAT
This sequence comes from Myotis lucifugus, assembly GCF_000147115.1. Classification (NCBI taxonomy): domain Eukaryota; kingdom Metazoa; phylum Chordata; class Mammalia; order Chiroptera; family Vespertilionidae; genus Myotis; species Myotis lucifugus. The sequence goes on along the minus strand of NW_005871828.1, from coordinate 158,478 downwards.
AAAGAGAAGGTTTTTATAAAATGTCCCAAAGGTGGTGGAATGGTAAATGAATCAGCTGCAGTCACTGGTATTAAAAACAATACGGCATGCCCTGGCTGGTTTGGCTCATTGGATAGAGCATCGGCCTGTGGACTGAAGGGTCCCAGGTTTGATTCTGGTCAAGGGCACATACCCAGGTTGCGGGCTTGATTCCCAGTGGGGGGCGTGTATGAGGCAGCTGATGGATGAATTTCTTTCATCATTGATTTGTATCTCTCCCTCTCCTTCCTCTCTGAAATCAATAAAAATATATTTAAAAATAACAATACGGCAAAGTCAATTATTTACTGGCATAAGAATGGTTGTGTGATGATAGAAAAAAATGGAGGTAAGAGAAGTAGCAAGTTAAACGCCTCAATAATAAACAAAATCTACCAAGTAATTGAAGAAAATCCATTTGTAACTTTAAAAGGAATTCATGAGAAGATTCTCCAATATGAATATGTAGAACTAAGCACAAGTTCTATTGAGAATGTGCTGAAACAATGAAGGATCACATTAAAGTGTGCATCTTTTCAAGCTGATCCTTGAAACTCAGAACAATGGAGATGCACAGAGTGTATGTGTTAAATTTTTCTTGAAACATCCCTGAACCAAGACAAAAAAAATCATATTCATTGATGAATCGGGTTTAAATACCATCTTCGGGGAACAAAGGCGTCATCAAAAGTTAATACACCAGCCCATGTGACCATGCCAACGATTAGAGGACAAAATGTTTCCCTAATTGCAGCAACCAGCATTCAGGGAATGGTGTGGCATGAAGTGATTGCACATTCCTGTTACTTCAAATATTTTTTTTACAACTTTCTCTGCAGGTTACTGCAGAAACTGGATGACGATAATTTGGAGGATGTGGTTGGTTTTGGACAATGTAAGCTTCCATAAAACCCAGGACGTATGTGATCTTGTTGGTCAGACGAGGCATACCTTACTATTCCTGCCACCATATTTTCCATGATGAATCCCACTGAAGAAGTTTTTTCAAAAGTTAAGTTCTGCCTGAGATATATTTTGACAGACCCTTCAAACCATGAACGTTTAACAGATGCTATTAATCATTCTGTAGTGACTATTACTCCTGAAGGTTGTCACAATTACTTTATGAATATGTATATGAAATTGCCAGAAGCGGTAGTGGGAGAACTACAATAAGAGAAATTATAAGTAAGTATTTCTGAAGTTAGAAAAAAATTTTATGTTTCTCTCACATCAATGTTTCTGTCTTTCCTTCTCTCTTTCACTCTCCTTAAAAATCAATGGAAAAATATCCTTGTGTGAGGATTAACACAAAAAAGAAAAGAAAAAAAACAGACTTACGGTCCTGCTATCATCAGAAGCATCAGCAGGGCAGAGGGCTGGCCAACACCTCAGAAGAGGGTATATGTGTGGACCCTCTGCAGCTCAAACGGCCAACACCCTTTGTTCGCCCCCCCTCAACACCCCCCCCATTCCTGTCAACTCCCCTCTTGAGACTAACTTGCATGTGGCAGCCAGGTGATGCGGAGACAGAGAGGCAACGATACGGGCAACTCGAGCCACCACGTGATGCTGGATTTCACAGCCTGTCTGAAACTTTGGCAAAACAGTAAAATTCTTTGGAGACAAGTATTTCAACAGAGTAACAATGTAAGTGTTACTCCTAAAATGTGGAACCCCACCCACCAATGAGATATGAAAATATTTAACAAAAAATAGTTTATTGCACAAAATTTAAGGAATTCCCAAGCACGCTTAAATTTATAAAAAATCAACATGCTTTTTAAAGTTACAATTTGTGGTGCACGATGACATCTTTCCCCTGAACAGCCCCAACTTGAGGACTCCCTTTTATGAGGAAATTTTTAATAGAAATGAATAACTTAAAACTGAGTGTCTCAGACCGTCTAAAACATCCCCCCGAAGACTCTCTTATAACCTGAGACCACCACCATGGGACGCGCCCGGGACGTGGTCATTGCGTGAATAAGGCTGAGTGTCTCACACGTCACAGGCCTGTCCACGTCGTGTGGGTCCCTGAAGGGGGGGTCACGCTGGTCCCTCACCCCAGAATCTTCACACACCACATTGAACTTTTGTTAAGAAAGATACGCATGAAGTAGAAATGTTGTCACGGTGACCTGCAGTAACCCCAAGGGAGGCCTAAGCTGCAAGGGGCTCGAGGAGACTTCCTCACGCCCTGGCCGCAGGCCACTGCCCAGTGGATGCTGCGCCCTGGACCCGGGACAAGAGCCTGTTTCACACCCGAACCAAACGCCTCTGATCCCTCCAAACAGAGCGGGGCAAAAGTAGGTTTACAGCTGTGAGTGCACAGAAGTTCATTCTTGTATTATTATCGTATTATTTTTCCATATGAAATGTTTTCCATGCTTTTGCCCACCCTGTAGAACAAAGCCTCTCAGATCTGTGGCATCTACCTGGTGTGCATTGTGGAGAAATCAATGATAATGACATTGCAATAGTTTTTTTGAAACGTAAGAAAAGCAAGTAAGGACATCAGGTGCCCGAGCCAACTTCCCGAGTGAGGACAGGACGGCGTTCGTCACACAGGATGAAGAGCCACACACAGGCGATGGCGAATCTGGGTTATACGGACTCTGGACTTGACTGCTGTTTCTCATGAGTTAATTCCCAATTCCACTTCTGCCCAGAACAGAAGAACACATCCCATCTTGGGAGGAAGCAGTCAGTCCGGTGGAGATAAGCAAGCAGCAGCCGCGCCCGAAGCCGGGACCAAAGCCGGCCAGGTGCTGGCTGAGCTGAAGAATGGGCACCGAGGATGGTGGAGGCACAGGAGAAGGAAGGCGGCAAGGACAGAGACGGCCTCCCCTCGATGGGTGCGTTCAGGGTGAGCTTTTCCCGAGAGAAGGACATGGAGGCAGTGGCAGGTCTTCCCTGGGGAGTCTGAGAGCCACGGAGGCACAGGGCTGGGTGCCATGTCTTGGTTTTAAAATTAAAACCAGAATAATGCAGCCAAAGTAACTAAGAACATAAATTACCATGTTTCTCTTCCAATGGCACAAAAACAATTTTGTCAAAAATGCTTTCCAACTTATTATGAAAAGTAGGATACATTTATAATGAGTTTTCAAGTATTGTTTCAAGATGGACCCTGTACCAATGAGAGATGTATTTAGAAGTCCCAATACTTACTAGGGACCCTTCTTTAAACTCTAAACGTCTTTGTGGTTAACGCTACTTTATCAACGAACCTTATGACAGCACATTCTAAGAGAACACGGACAGCTTAAAAATACCACTGTTTTCTCTAGGCCGGTGTGACTCAGTGGTTGAGTGTCAACCTACGAACCAGGAGGTCAAGGTTTGATTCCTGGTCAGGGCACATGCCTGGATTTTGGCTTGATCCCCAATAGGGGGTGTGTGGGAGGCAGCCGATCAATGAGTCTCTCTCATTACTGATGTTTCTCTCTCTCCCTCTTCCTTCCTCTCTCAAACCAATAAAAATATATATTGTTTTCTCCACAAACAAGACACAAGACACAGCACACAGGCTGGCATGATGTCGGATCTGGACAGGTCACCCCCCCCTCAGAGCAGCAGATCCGCACAGGGTGCACATGCAGCCACCTCACTCTGACTTATTACAATAAATACTATTTTAGATTTTCTTAGCAAACTTGGGGACAAACTTATAACCCTCAAGTCCCACAGTCCGTCCGTTTCTGCTGGGTGTAAGGACTTCAGGTGGGACATGTACAGGTGAACCTCACACACTCCGGGTGCCTGGTCATTACAGCACCTCAGACCTGACAGCCATCACCACTGAGCCCAGCGTGTCTCCGACCATCGTAGGTCCTGGTGGACACTGCCACTTGGGCACAGAAGGTGCGGCCTGGACAAGCCATGTTGCCTGGGGGTGGTGAGGCCAAGCAGGGCGGTTGGACAGCTGGGCATCGTGCACTTAGACAAGGAGAAGACACTCAAAAATAAAGTGAAACAAAAACAAGAAAGAATGCTCTAAGAATATTTGGTTTTAGGAGGTAAATAAAATAATTATATTTCTTAAAATATAATTTTCTTACTGACATCCCTTAATCCTACATGTACATTATTTCCTGACAGCAGATTTTCAAAAGGCAATCGAAAAGCAGATAATTCAGGTCATTTTTAAATAATACGGGACATACTTTTTAAAGATTAGGTTACGATTCTCAGTATTTACATACACATCCTATGGTGGGATGGCTGTGAAAATAAAAACCAAAGGTGCAAAATTTCACTTCCGCGGGGAGGTGAAGTGAGGAAGTGGGCCCACGACCAGGTTCCCCAGGACCGGTGGCCACAGAGCAGCGTCTATATCACTGGTGAGGGTTCGCCTCCTGCAAGTGGCCCCAGACACCTTCTAACACTGTCACTGAGAGCTCACTAGGGTTTGAAGGTTTGGTCACTTCTGGGGAAGCTGGTTGTGACCTGCAGGTGGCTCCCCTGTTATTTCACTTCTTGCAAAGCAAACGCAGAACTTAAGGTCCCTGGTGAGGGACAATCACACACACTCAGCATGGGCGTGCTCGGCAGAGGCTGTTCCCAGCCGCTCTCTGGAGGTGCTGCTGGGACCGGGTGGCTCGGTGTCTCCTCCGGGGGGGGCCTGGTCGCCCAGGGAAGCAGGGTCCCCCTGAGTCCATGAGGACAGTGACTCGTGCACGGTGACGGCGTGTGCCTCCATCTGGCGCTGCAGGCTGTCCATCTCCTGCCTGGGGACACAAGAGGCAAAGGTAGGAAGGCTAGTCAGATGCCATCGCTTCCCCAAGATGGACATGAGCCTGACAAGCTTCAACTGGATGGCCGTTCGCTCACACATGTGGTGCCTTCAGGGACCAAAAGAACCTCCCTATTTGCACCAGCTACACAGACGGGTCACAGAACTGCAGGGACCCTGGACGCTGTTCTCAGCGCCACACAGAGGCCAATAGGCCGCAAGGCTCTGCACACACGGCTTCTGCTCAGGGACAACGAGGAAGACAGAGTTGAGGGGCTCACGTAGCTTCCCTCACAGGGTCAGAAAAGATGCCCCCACATGGCCATGCCTTCCAAACAGCAAGAGGAATTTAAAGGCTCAGGTCCTGGTGACTTAGGGTTTCTCAGAGCCATTTAGCTGCAGGCAACTCTCACCTTACAATGTGACCCCACTTAACACAGACCTGCTCAGCCCTGGGTGGGCATTCAGTGTTGCAACAGAGACTCTGCCAAGTTAAACATGTGACTCAGAGACTAAACGACATGAGACAGAGCCCGCCATACTTCAGTTGCTGGAGACAGCTGTTGAGGTTCCTCAGGGGCTCCTTGCTCACGGCGGGCGGGGGCCTCAGCAGCTCCTCCAGCAGTGAGGCCGGGACGGGGCAGTCGGGGACCTTCACCGGCGTTACGGGGCTGGAAGGGCTGGCCTCGCCTCTCCGTTCCTTTCTCTGTTCATAAAAGCGCACGGTGAGCTCTCTGCCGTCACAGGTGCTTCCTGACCTGCCTCCCAGCCCCACGTGACCCTGAGAAGGCACATCGGCTTGTCTGTGCCCACGGAGCAGGCAGCCTCAGGGATTCGGGAAATGCTGGCCTAGCAGACAGCCTTCCTACTGCAGGTGAGAGCCAACCCCAGTCCCGGCACAGGACAGAGCTGAGCCCTAACCGAGAGCTCCCACGTGGGCTTTTCCAGGAGACACCACAACCTGACTCTGAGAGTCCCTAAAAAATTAAGTCAATTTTCCAACCCAGACGACTTCCGTTTGTAAGACGTCAAACTTCTGCACAGATAGACAAACGTTGGTAATAAAGCTCTGAATCTAAGCTACTTTCCTGACCAGGGAAACATGCGGACACACTGAGGAGAGACACACTGCATGCAGACAACCGGAGCAGGGCCGGTGACCGCAGCCTTGGGGTTCTGGGATCCGCAGGCCCAAGCTGTGTCCCAGCCGGACTCGCCGAGGGCCAGGGATCTTGCTAACACAGCACACCAGGGCCTCACTGGGGTTTACAAAGCCCAGTCAACAAAATGGCACCTGAACTCATGAAAAGAAGCAAACAACCGAGTAGAAAATAAAATAAAATGATGTGGCCTGTTGTCCAAGCAGAGTTCTCTGCCACTTACTTCCACACGGTAGTTGCTGAACGCGGTCCCACATAACTGTGTCAGAGAACCCGCCCGCCCCGCCGTAGGCCCGTTCCTGAGGCACACTGCTCACCGTCTTGGCCGCGCCGCGTCGCAGGTCCAGCTTGAGCTGCTGGTTCTGCTGTAGCAGAGTTTTCATGTTGTTCTTCAGTTCCGACACTTTCACCTGAAGCATGAACTTGTCCTTCTGGGTCACGGACAGGTCTTCCCGCATCACCTCCAGCTCAGACTTGATGTTCTAAGGGAAGGCAGGTCAGAGTTTTCAAAGCTACAAGATCTCAGTGCACAGCAGAGAGCTCCGTGTGCCGCAGTCTAGGGGGACAGGAAAGCACGGGCTGCTGTCGGAGGCCCCTTCCTGGCTCTAGCTCCTCCCAGCAGTTGAGACTGTGATGCTCACAGTTACTCTCACATCCCCCGTTCTCTTTTTTAAAAATATTTGTATTGATTTTAGAGAGGAAGGGAGAGAGGGGGAGGGAGAGAAATGTCGATGAGAATCACTGACTGGCTGCCTTCTGCACTGGGGATCGAGCCCGCAACCCGGGCATGTGCCCTTGCCCGGAATTGAACCTGTGACCCTTCAGTTCACAGGCTGACACTCTATCCACTGAGCCGAACCGGCCAGGGCACATCCCCCTGTTCTTACCCCAGTGACAGGGCTTCTGTCAGGAGCCAGTGACGCTGCCCTGACCACACCTACAATGAACCCCAGGGATCCTCTGTGAATCCCGGGTTCAGCTACTGAGAAAGAAGCAAAGTCAACTCTGGTTGTCAGTCAAGCCACGCTCCTCATCCCCCCTGAGCAGTCAGGACTGTCCCAGACGCCACGTGGAGCCGTGCGTCCTGACTGGTGGCCTCTCACGTGCTGTGACAATCACGCTACATTTCAGATCAGCCCAGTGGGGCACCAGGCTCTGGTGTCCTCAGCCTCGTCGGCTGTGTGACCAAGATGTCCTTGTGAAACGGGGTAACATGGCCCCACGGTTCCCAGTTACCACAGATGCGGCGGGCACAGTGATGGCGCAAGTCACGACCATCTAAGGGAAATCGGCCTGTCGTGCGCCTGGTACCTGCAGAGCCCGCTCGGCCCCGTCCAGCTCCCGCCTGCTCTGCTGCTCGCTTAGGTCCAGCTGCTGCCTCAGGGACTGGATTTCTCTCTCCTTCTGATCCACCTCCCACTTGAGGTTTTCCATCTGTAGGAGGGAAGTCACATGAGCAAAAGAATTTCACAGTGGCCTTCCTGCACAAAAAGTGCTCTCTCTGTGTCTTGTATAATGTCACACTTAGAACAAATCACTGTCCCTTCAAGCGGACAGGGAACCAAGGGGCTCAGCGTGCCCAGCACAGAGCCCAGCCCTGCAGTCCTGTGAGCTGGGATGCAAAGCTGTCCCCAACATCACCTCCTGGTTGCCCACAGGTTGTTTGCTCAGCTGCTCATCCAACTGCTGCTGCAGGAGCTGTAGCTGGGTCCGTGCCTCTGAAAGCTCTGCCTGGAACTGGGCGACTTCCTGGGCATGTGTCCCCTCCTGAAGCCTGGGGCAGGAAACAAGGCAGACACAATGGGTGCCACCGGACACGGCCAGCCCCAATGGTGTCGCTCACTGCGACCCGCCCTGGGTGAGCTCACCTCCTGCTCCCTCTGGGCAGGACCGTCTAGGAGCATTGCGTGCACGGTCTCACCTGAGCCTCACAAACCCCCAGGATCACCGTGGGAGGAGTGTCACAGGGACCGCTGTGCATCCCTGCACACGTGCGATAGAGCTGCCCTCCTCGGAGCCGACAGTGAGCCCCGGAGGTGGGCACATCCCTCACACTGGGGACTGTTCTCAATGCGGGACCGAAGGGGCAGAGGGGACGGCAGCGTCAGGACTGAAACATGTGGGTGAAGCGCGAGCTTCTTGAGACGGGGTCAGATGTTTCTCCTTCCCAGACCTGCTCAAGGGTGACCTGAGTGCGCTAACTGGACCTGGGGGGAGAGCCCTGGTGGGGACCCTTGCCAGCCAGCCTCTCCTCGGCCTGTGGACACTCACTGGAGACGCTCAGCCGCCGCCTGCAGCGTCTGCACCAGGAGCTCCTTGGCCTGCAGCTCCTTTTTCACCTCACTCAGCTCCAAGGTGGCGGCCTTGAAGTGGCGCTGGTTGTGCCTTGCTTCTACTTTGGCTGCAGCCACCTGGAAGGAGGACACCGGCTTCAGCAGGGCAAAGGCAGGAGCAGCACCCCTTTGCCCTCACTTGTCCTGATGGGCACCAGTGCTCTCCAGCCCCCACATCACCCATGCCCTTATGACCTGGAGGCAGAGGCCTGCACCCAGTTTCAGACACTGAAAACGTGCCCTGCAAAGGCTGCACGTGGCAATGCGGTGGACCTGGTCAGACGCGGCCACACACCTGTTCCCTGAGGCTGTGCACTTCCAGCTTCTCTCTCTCCAGTGCAGCTTGCAAGGCCTGCACGAGCTGCCTCATCTGGCGGTCCTCCTCCTGCTTGCGCTGCATGATGGCCTGAACCTGCAGCACAGAGAGGGGAGTCAGGAAGGACACCAGTGCCACGGCCTGCAGAACCCAGGACAGAGCAGGGGCACTGTGATTGGCGCCACACAGGGGGCGCAGCAGTGGGTGGCACAGGTCTCACAACATGTTACCACCAAGCGTGGGAAACAGGAAGCGTGGAGATTCCATTTCTGGAGACACAAACACACATCTGAGGTGGCAGAAGCATGACCACATGACCATACTCAAGCCTATGGCCAACAGGAGGCACGTGAATCAGGGCTGTAAGCCAACACCTCCCTGGTGAGGGGGGTGATGCAGGTGGTGGGCAGCAGTGCCGCACAGAAGTCTGTAAGAGCCCTGGATGCAGTTGCTCAGTGGTTAGAGTGCCAGCCCATGCATCAAAGGGTCACGGGTTTGATTCCCAGTCAAGGAAGGGCATGTACCTGGGTTGCAGGTTCAATCCCTGGTCAGGTCGGGACATGTGCAGGAGGCCACCAATCGATGTGTCTTTTTCACATCGATGTTTCTCTCTCTGTCTCTCTCTGTAAACCCCCGCACCCCTTTCCTTCCCTTTCATTCTAAAAATCAATGGAAAAATATCCTTGAGTGAGGATTAACAAAAATAAAATAAAATAAAATAAAATAAAATAAAATAAAATAAAATAAAATAAGAATAAGTCTGTAAACTCTCTGATGGTCGAAAAATCCAAGGCCACTGCTGGCCAGGGAGGACATCGCTGAAACACCCAGCTTCCCCAGTCACCAGAGGCTGTGGAGCCTGAGGCAAGGACAAGGTCTGGAGTGAGACCCCTGTAAGTAGTCCCTTACTTACAGGGCAACTGCCCTGGCTGGGGAAGGCCCACCTGGCCCAGCAGGAGTCGCCACCCCAAGCTCTCCTGGGACTCAGTTATGGGCGGACTCTGGGCTGTGTGCACGTTCCCTGCAGGAGCTGTGACAGCGGCACACAGACAAGGTAAGCCCGGGAGGCTGCCTGCCTCTCCCCCGTGGTGCGAGTCAGTACCTGAAGGTTCAGCTCCACGAGGTCGGCCTCCCTCTTGGCCAGCGCCGTCTCCAACACGCTGTTGTGCTCCCGCAAAGCCGCATTGGACTGTCCAAGGCCGGTGAGCTTCCCCCGTTCGTGCTCCAACTCCAAAGCCAACTTCCTATTTGCCTCTTCAAGGCGCTTTATCTTCCTCCTAAAGCCTCTGGATTCCTGAAGCTGAAACAAATGCCAGTGAAGTTATACAGTCACCAGAAATGGGAACAGCCAGCATGAAACGCAGCGACAGGACACGGCGCACCACACCGGGCGGGGGCAGCGCCGTCTTGGGGCCTGACGGTCATGCGGGATCTTTACAGTCCAGCCTGTCTGAGCCAGGCTCCTTGGTATTTGCAACAAGAGTGTACGAGTGCCCTGGCCGGTGAGTTCAGTGTCCCCTCTCCCTCCCTTCCGCTCTCTGAAAAGCAATGGAAAAAATATCCTCAGTTGAGGATTAACAAACAATAAAATAAGAGCGTATTGGTCGGGAGCACAGCTGCCACAAGCCCTCCGATGCCCACCGCACGGAGGCAGTGGTCACTCCTCCTTGCTGGGGCAGGTGTTACGTGCGTGGGGGAGTCCTCCTGGGTCAGGTGTTACGTGCGTGGTGGAGTCCAGCACCTGGGTGGTCACAGATCCAAAGAAGCACTGAACAGTGTGCGAGGGCAGAGCTGACAGGGCAGGCACACGGGCCGGGCTCTGATGCTCCAGGGCCCCTTTCCCTGCTCCAGAGCTGCCCCAGGAGTGGGGTGGCCTGTCCACTCTGCATGTGATCGCGAGCTCGCCTACCTCGTCCTCCAGCTCCAGCACCTTCTCCCGGTACTCCTCCAGCTCCTGGGTAGTCAGCGCGATGACCTCCTGCAGCTCCTTCTCCAGCATCACCTTGCTGTGGCCCACGGTCTGCAACTCCACCTCCAGGGCCTGGATTCTCTCCTAACGGCAGGACAGAAAGGTGAACCGGGTCATGGACTTCGATATGGCTGTGGCAGGGCTAACCTCCCTCCGCGTAGCCCTGCATCGCCCGACCCTGAGAGGCTGCCGGCCACACAGGCAGGTGAGCGCTTCTCACAGCACTTCCCGTCCCTTAAGAGGACTTAACTAACCTGCATGCACACAGCGACTCACAAACAAAACGCCCTCAGTTAAGTCCTTTGAAAACACAGGAACGGTTGACTTGCAGGTAAGAGTTATCAAAATCAGCATTTTGAAAAACCCTAACTTAACTCTGGAGCCGTGTCACGTATAGAAACTTTTTGATATTTGCAACCACAGTAAAACAAAGACTTATATTTTTGATATTTATTTTATATATTTAAATGCCATTTAACAAAGAAAAATCAACCAAAAAAATGAGTTCACGTGTCACCTCTGACATGCGTGTCATAGGTTCGCCATCACTGATCTAACTATTTGCCTCACTCTGGCCTATTACTGAGGACCAGGAAGGTGAGCAACTGCCCAGGTCCACCTCACACCTGCTGAGAGCAGACTGAACAGCAGGTGGCTCTCAGGCTGAGCTCCTGCAGCAGCAGAAGGCAGAGTCTACAGGCTTTACCCTCCCACCTGCCATCTAAACACAAGAATTAACAGAACAGACAGAAATGTTTTACAGTAGAAGGGAAATTGTAATTGAATAAATTCTCCCCCCCAACATTTTATAAAGTAAGCAGGTGAGGAGGAGTATTTAACAATTCGGCAAAAAGATAGCATGCTATGGTAAGTCGAGGAGACGAAAATACACTTCACGAGAGAAGACACAATTGCTAAACAAAGTGAAACAGCTTGTGCTGGAGAGCAATAGGTGAAATGCACAGTAGTTTACTCATGTAGAATTTTACTCCAAGCAGCAAACGTGAAAGGAAACAATCAGACCCAAAGCTGGCAGGGCCCTAAGCCAGTCTGAAAACCTTCATGACATGAACTCAACCCCATGCCCCAGCCAGGAGCTCCCTCCTGCTTCGCGTCCTCCATGCTGCTTGGGGACAGCCTCCCATTATCTTAAACATAATCTATAAGCAAAAGGCTTTGGGCCTGGCCTGTGTGGCTCAGTGGTTGAGCATCCACCCATGAACCAGGAGGTCGTGGTTCAATTCCCAGTAGGGGGCGTGCAGGAGGCAGCCGACTGATGTTTCTCTCTCATCATTGGTGTTTCTATCTCTCTCCCCCTCTCCCTTCCTCTCTCTCTCAAATCAATAAAAACATACATATCGTTTTTAAAAAAAGGCTTTGGGCTCTTGACACTGACCTTCCCCGATTCCTCCAGGATGAGGCCACCTGCCAGCACATGAACCTGGACGCCGGGCCGTGCTGAGCACACTGGCTCGAACCCGAGCAATCCCGTTTTCATGCTGCCACCGCATGTGTTCTGGTTCTTTCTATCGCAGCCTCTCCTGGCCTCACTGTCCTTCAACAGGAGAGCCAAAGGTCTCACCCAGCCTGAGCTGTCAGTCCGCAACACACGCCGTGACCCCGGCTCACCTTCCCAGGACCCTCTGCTGCGACACCGACCTGTCCACCCCAAAGCCTCATTTATTCAAGGCCAGTCAGATGCCACCTCCCCCGAAACGCTTTTCTGGATTGTTTCACACTCACCAGAGCTGACCCGCACACTCGCAGGTGCACAGGGACACGGCGAGCACTGTGTGCAGCTCACATCCCTGGTCACGTTTATACCACGATGAATTCTAGAGAAGAGCTGCCCACACACTCATTCTGCCCCTTTCCTAGGATTCTAGGAGGGTCTCAGGGGAAATGCTCATAGCCCCACGTCCCACCCTGAGAAGCCGCGACGGGCCTGAGCAAATGCGGTACGCACGCGCAGCACGAGGTCGCTGGCGCCATCGGCCGCCTGGGCTCTCAGCTGGCTCAGCTCAGCCTCAGCTGCCTCCTTGGCGGTGAGGGCCTCCTGCAGGCGGCGGCTCAGGATGCTCACGGCGCTCTCGTAGGCCTTGTGCTTGCTCTTCATCTCCTTCTGAGCGCTGCTCAGGTCCGAGCCCAGCCGTGTCACCCTCTGCTTCTGTTCGCTGATGGCCCTGGGGCATGCCAGACAGGATAGGCCGTCTCAAGTCTCCCTTACTGCCTCCAGCTCCACCTCCCCCACTCCTGCACCCCTAGATTCAAGAGCCCTCCCAACATTTTATAAAGTAAGCAGACGAGGCTGGTGTTGCAGTCCTGCAGCACTGCGCTCAAGCCCTGCCAGCAGAGCCACCTGCCAGCACCTGAACCTGGACGCCAGGCCCGTGTTCGAGCACACCAGCTCAAACCCGAGACACCCCATTTCTATGCTTCCACCTGCACGTGTTCCCATTCTGTCGCCCAGCTCTTCCGAACGCCGTTCACATGCTCCTAACCCAACAGGACAGAGCAATGAGCCCAACCACGGGCTCACACGTAAATCGCAGGCTGACACGAGCACAGTGCAGGACACAAACCTCAAATGAAAATACACGCAGAAGGGGAGGCCCAGTGCTCACCTGGCGGCTTCCTGCCGCAGCTCTTCCACTTGGGCCTGGAGCCCCTTGTTGGCCTCTGTCAGCGCAGCCACCTGCTGTCTGTCGAACTGCAGAGCCTGCACAGGAGGGAGAAGACCGTGAGCACAAGCCCCGCCGCCGAGGCAGCCGTGCGGACACAATCCAGGTCCCCAGCCATTTCGGGGCTGCCTCGAGCACGTGGGCTTTGAAGGCCCTGACAGAGCTGTGCCCTTTACAAATGGCAGCTTCAGAGAGGTCCAGTGTCCCGAGCTGCTTGTGTCAGAGCGAGGACGGGAAGGACTCCCTCCTCGTGGGCGCCCCAGCACCCGGAGAGTGACCGTGAACTGGTTCAGGGGCCTTGGCCTCCTCCTGGCCCCGCTCGCTGCCCTAAGCACACCCATGAGGACACGTGTTCTCGCGGCTGCAGGTGTCCCATACCCAGCCCCTGGCTCCTGCAGCTCAACCTGCACCCACCTGGCTCCAACACCGTCTGTTCTCAAATCTCTCAGCTTGCCAGCCTCGAGCCAATCTGCCCACCTGCATCCCACCTGGCCCTCTCCTGGACTTTAAAATATCTCACATGTCAAACAGCCTTGATCTGACATGTCCCCCATTTCTCATCTCAGGAATTGCCCCTCAGACCCAGCAGGCCTCTGCACTGAGGTCTCGCTCTCCCTGCCCTCAGGCACCTTTGGCCTCACTGTCACCGCCAGCTCCACCAGGCTCCCACCTGCACGCTGGCCTCTCCTCAACCATGGGACCTGTGCACATGAACCCCAGTCCCGGCACCGCTCCACACCCCTCGCCAGCTCCCACGGCCCAGAGCTTGAAACAGCTGCTTCGGCCTGGAACACGGGAGCCCCGCACAGCGGAGCCTTCACCATCGGCGCATCCCCAGACCTGCAGGTGGGTCTCCATCTCATCGCGCTCTCTCTGCACCGACTCCAGATGCCCTTCGAGAGCCGCCATCTGCTGCTGCACTCGGGACACCTCCTTCTGCAAGCGCGCCTGCTCCGCCTCCATGGACTTCTTGTCCCCTTGGACCTGCATCAGCTCTTGCCTCAGCTCCTTCACCTCCGAGTCCAGCCTCTTCTTCGTGGCCTTGAGCTCGCTGATGAGCTGGTCTTTGGAGGCGGTGTCCCGCCGGTAGGCCTCCACCATCACCTGCCAGGACAGGAGCTGCAGCCAGTGTGGGCGGGCCACCCAGGGACACTTGGCTTACACAAACATGCTCACCACTTACCTGGGGCTAAAGATAACATATTTCGCCAAACCAAAGACACGATCAACTGAGACACCCCATTATTTCGCTCCTGAACAAGTCTGGGCAAAGTGTGGAGGTGTCACGCCAGCTGCTGGTGCCTTAACCGCCTGTCTTCCCTGGGATTCTGGCAATTCCTTCTCCGAGCTGCACTCCTGGCTGACAGGCTGTCCCTGATGATAAAGCCTACGCCCTTCAGCACGCTCCCTCAGGGGCCATCCCTCCTCAGACCCTGGGCTGGCAACGCTCCCTCATCCCTCCCACATGGATGGACTTCACGAACACACACATACACCACATGTGCACCACGACCTATGTCAAGGCTGGGCCATGTGGCACTGTTTCAAGCACATTAAACAGAAACTCATCCTGTGTGTGGTGACACACACTCAGGGCATGATCCCCATGGTCAGATGCCAACCCCACGTGGATGCATCTGACTCTGGAGACATTAAAATGGGAGGGTGAGGGGCATGCCTCAGAGTCAAGCAAGGGCCTTTCGAAACTGAAGGAGTCTAGCCCTGGCCGGGTGGTTCGGTTGGTCGAGTGTCATCCCACACACCGAAAGGTTGTGGTTTGATTCCTGGTCAGGGCACATACCTAGGTTGCGGCTTCAACCCCTGGCTGGGATGTATAAAGGAGGCGGCTGATCAATCTATCTTTCTTTCTTTTTTTCTTCTTTCTTTCTTTCTCTCTCTCTCTCTCTCTCTCTCTCCTCTCCCCCATCCCCTCTCTCTAAAATCAATAAGTATATCCACTGATGAGGATAAAAAAAAATTGAAGACATCTAGACATTACCTTGCTCTTGATCAACTTTTTCTAGTGAAGTGACTGAACCACTTACAAGATTGTTTTCACACACTTATTTCACATAAAGAACACCAACAACTCAACTTTACCTTCTGTTGAAGAAACTGTTCCTTTATTTTCTGCATTTGCTTTTTCAGAGAGCTGGCGTCTTCCTGCAGGTGCTCCACCTACGAGGGACAGGCGTGCACAGTGTTACTGAGGGCTCCAGGAGGGCCCTGTGCATTCGAGGGACAGGCGTGCATGCTAGTCCCCAAGTCAGGGTGGGAAAGACAGCTTCCAGTGAGTCAGGAAAGCCACCACCACTTCCTATGCACTATTTTTAGACTAATTATCTTATCTTAATCCAAGGTGTAGCTACCAGCGACTTGGTTAATAACAATACAGGTGAAACTCGGACATGATCAATAATGCCTAGAACCAACAAATGTCTCCTCCAGAGCTTTCCAAGTGTCAGCTGATGTCCCTCTTAGTAACAGTCAGTAAACTCAAACTCAAATTTATCAAAAGAATCCGCACAATTCCTGTAACTACGCCCCTGCTGGTTTGATGCACTGCCTCCGCATCTGTCCTAGAAAGTAACTTAGCTTGGTCACTGTCTGCAGAGAAAACAGTCTCCCTCGATTTTACTTCCCAAAAGGAACATGTCATTAATTGTTTTCTCACCCTGTTGCCTATGGGGTAGAATCAGAAGACAAAATTATGCCCTGACACCAAGCCTACTTCCTGCACACCCTGCAGCTTCCTTGCTCTGTCTGTATTTTTAATGTTCACCTGTTTCCAGTCATGCCAGCTGTTGGCATAAGGCTCCCAGGTGAGGATGCTAGGTCAGGTTCACACACCCAGACACTCAGGCTGTGTGCCCACTTCGCCCACTGACACAACTGTCCTGCCACTGTGTCCTGTGGGTCCCACCACTCAGGCACACAGGACGGAAAAGACAAAGTTCCACACAGCTTTCCCGTCTGAGCTGCCTGTCATCCGGGGGCAGAAACTGTGTTCCTGGCAGGTTACTTCTAAGTCCAAACAGACCGTTTCCTGGCTCTGAGCACCCAGTGTCTGACGCAGGCCCGCAGCCACCACCAGCGGGAGTGGGTCCTTCCTCAGCTAAGCCCTGGGCCCAGCCCTGGACACACTTTCATTTTACAAAACAAGGGGTTCAAGAAAGAACCAAACATCAGCACTGACACTCGCAGGCGTGGGTGCCACGCGCACAAAATGAGGGCAATGGCGTTCGCTACCTGGCTGGACTTGACGGCTAGTTCCTGTCTCAACTGCTCCAGAATTTCTGACGTTTCTTCAGCACCTTCTTCCAAGCTTCTGACTCCTCTGTCGAGTTCCTCCCCGCTGCTCCTGGCCGCCTGCAGAGCCACCTCCAAGACAATCTTCTCGTTCTGCAGGAAGCGGATGGTGTCGTCCTTGGAGGTGGCCTCGCCCTGCAGCTCCTCCAGTCGGGCCTGCAGCTCATCGTAGCGCACCTGCAGGTCACCGAGGGCCTGCTCTCGGCCCTGCAGCGTCTCCTGTGTTGAGGTGAACTGCTTCAGCAGGTCCAGGTGCTCCTGCTGCAAGGCTGCAAGCTGCTCGTCTCGCTGGTGCAGGGTTAGCTTCACCTGGAAAAGGGACTAGACTCAGTATGACCTCCCGCTCCAGAATTTATACTGCTTCCCTGTTCAGGTTTTAGAATATCTGCATGGACACTGTGCAGGCAGTCTTCTGTACGTAAAGGCCTGGCATACAAGAACACTCACAGAAGCACCAGCTCTGATGATGCGACATTCAAATGAATTCGATAGACAGACCGGCACTAATGCTCATGGTGAGGACAGCCACAGGAGGCCAGTGTGTGTGGCCCAGGCCCTTGGGCGAGGCCGTGGCAGGTGCTTGCCTGCTCTAGCTGCTGCTCCAGGGCTGCTGCTGAGGCTGCCATCTTCTGCAGCTGCTCCTTCTCCTCCTCGAACTCCTCTAGCCTCCTCTGCAGGTCCTCCTCCACCATCGTCTTTGCCTCTTGAATCTGCACAAAGGCAGCTTCTTGGTCCAACATGTCAGCCTGGGCCCGGAAGAGAGTGTATTTTAAAAAGCAGGATAACCTGATGGCCACAGCAGACCGAGCACGAAAACCCACCACGTGGTGAGAGGCCCAGGGCCACATCCCCGTCTGTCCACGACCTGCACACGGAGGAGCCACGGGCCACTGGGGTGGAAGGCAGCCGCCATCTCCGACTGCTGCGCATGTAGCTCAGGCTGCGTGCTCCGAGACAAGAGAGCACTGACCACCGCTAGGCTCTCCAATGCTCTCAGACACCCACTGTACTAAGCTCCTTCTTCTCTGCCCACGCTCTGCCCAGCACCACCCTCCATGGGGCTGAGCACTAGGACCCAGGCTACTGAGGGTCAGAGGAGAGGAGATACCACTGACCATTCAACGAGAACGTGAGGAACTGAATCCGCACATCTCACCACAGCAGGTTGTTCAATATTTTAAAGACATATAAATGTATATATAATATGAATGTTTACGTGTACATGTGTATTTATATATTTTCTTATTCTTGACCAGTGGCCGGAAAAACAAGCCCAATCCAAAAAAACACACCACCAACACAGAACCCCCACAGGCCCTGGCTGCGGGAGGTGCGGCCCTCACTTCAATGCCCTGGAGCTGCAGGGCGATGCGCTCCTTCTCCTTGATGGACCTGTGCTGGGTTTCCGTCAGCTGCTGGGACAAGGACACATTCTCAAGTTTCAGGTGCTCCAGGAGGCCAGTCTGGGTCATCTGTCCAACCTGCAAAGAAAAAGTAAGATGGGAAGTTGCTGGATTTCAAGGACAAGTGCCCGAGGCCACCAGTGTGAGGGTCTCTGCCCAGCGGTGGCCCCCGAGGGGCGGCTCCCTGGAGCCCACCACACAGGCCTCCCTGCCCACCCTCCTGCCAGCCACCTTGATGCCAGGGCCAGGGGTTTCTGTGCGCCTCAGAGGGGCCGGCTGGCAGCCCACAAGCCAGTGGTCATTCCCCCGAGAATGTGGAGTTTGTGGTGAGACCTACACAGAAGTTCCCCCTGAAGGGTCATCTGTGAGCCCCTAAAGTGAGGGGCCTTCAGCTGGACGGCAGGTGCAGCTGGCGCTGAAGGTCTGCCCTCAGGTGAACTGACCAGCTGTGACCAGGCACATCTCAGTGTCTGACTGTCCTGACATACCAGGCTGACCCAGCCATTCCCGGGAAATAACGCTGGCAATCCAGCCTAGGGTCTGACCCAGGCCATCAGTCAGGCCTCCTCTGACCACTGTCTCCTCGAGAAAAAGGAGCCCAGCTTTAAACACACTGGTGCCCAGAGGAGGGGTCGGGAAAGAGCAGTCCAGAGGACACATGGTCTGCACCTGGACCTTGGAGCACGTCACTTCCAGATCCAATAGGAACACCTCTTGGACAGGGTCTCCGTGGGAGACGCCATGTGCTGGGTCCGTGTCTCGAGGCAACAACAGAATACAGACCACCCCGACTCTCCTCCCTGCTGGACAGTCCGAGAACACGTCTATGTTCCCTGGACAAGGGGGCAATGCAGTGAACACCCTAATTAAGGAATGCTGAGCCTGGGTCCCAGGGGGATTTGAAAAAAGCAGTTACATTTCTCAAACTGCCACTCCCTGGACTGTTCGTTTTTATCTTCCAAACTCCATTTCTGACTTTTGTCATTTACATAAATCTGGCTTCTTTATTAACTTGTAAAATGATTTATTTCTAAATATATTGTAAGCAGAACCAATGCTTGTCTGTGTGGTCCTTTGGCTTAAACGTGTAATGTAAATTTAAGAAAACTTCTATTTTGTGCATGTGTAGACTTCAGTGTTTTTAAAAAGGAGAACTGGGTAGAATGAGAATTTCTCCTCCTCCATTTGAGAAATACAGCGAAATTAAAAAGAAAAAAGAAGCCTGAGGCTGAAGGAGGGCCCCTCGGCATCCTCATGAGCAACCCAATTAGTCCAAAGCACTGAGGTTCGCAGCCAAGTGCGTTTCCGCCACTTCCTGGCTGTTCCGAGGCCTCCAGAGCAGAACTCGGCCCAGAGGGAGCGGCCAGTGAGTGTGCACCTGTGCTGGTTCCTTCCCAAAGCAAAAGGGAGGAGCACCTGGTCCTTCTCCAGCTGCGCAGGGAAGCCATGCGCGCTTGATGCGTGTCAGAAAGAATGTCACAGGAGGGCAGAGACCAGGTGGATGTGGATTTGAGACGGTTCACAGGACGGAAGGTGCCCTCACAGGGCAACGAGTCAGCAGTCAGAACTAGGAACACAGGATGTTCCAGAGAGGGACATTTCTAGGGCCTAAAACCCCTGGTCACAAAGATGCTTACTGTGTAGGGTGGGTGTGGGATATGTGAGTTGTTAGCAGATTTTTAAAACATGTATCTGTGACCTCTAAAAGCAGATGTCTTTTTAATTTAGTGAAAAGCAGTGGCTCCACACGGGACATGAAGGTGAGCTGCCCAGTGCTGGGGGGCCATACCTGGATGTGGGCCATCTCGCCCTGCAGTCTGACCCGGGCCTCCTGGGCCAGGGCGAGCTGCTGCTGGTACCACTGCCTGACACTTTGCAGAGACGCGATTTCCGCCTGGGATGTCTTCAGCCTGCTGGTGAGTGTCGTGCGCTCCAGCTGCACTTGTCGCAACTGGCTCTGCAAGGCTGTCATCTGCTGCCGTAGGTCGTGCACTGGAAGCAAGAAAGCACAGCGCTCAGAGCAGCCCACAGCAGGAGCCCGCAGCTCCGTGTGGATGTCCAGGTCCATGTGGCTTCTCTGAAGAGCAGGGACCCAGCCCATCTGAGCCTGGGTGCTGAGCTACGGTTCCTAGGGGTACAGGGTTAGGTTCTGGCCATGACATTTTGTCAACTGGTCCTTGTCGTGCGTGTCTGTCACCTACATGATTCATGAGCACCACGACTCACGTGGAAGGAAGCTCACCTAACACACATTTTCTCCACTAAACACATCGCAGCCCCCTCACACTTAGGAACATCACAGTGTTTCAGGTTCTTTTAAAATAGCAAGTCACATAAAAAAGTAAAAAATGCAAAAAACATGTCATTGTGCCTCATGTGAGTGTAGGTCTGTTCGCTGCCCAATGAGCTCTAGACAGGTTTCCTTAAGTGCCTTGCAACCCAGAATTATAAGATGATTTTTGTTTTCAGAACTTTCTGGATTTTGTAAGTTTCTTGAGGGACTGCGTATCATAGATTGCCCGAAACTAGAAACGTCTACTGTTTCTCAGCTGGTGCGTTCTAGCATCAGGATAAAGCCCTTGTGACAGCAGCCTGTCCCTTTTCCTTTGATGCCATCAGCCCTAACACCTAGTGTCACACGCTGAGAGACATGGCCCTTCCCAGCAGCCCCACCAGCCGCTCCCAGCTCCCAGGCGGCTGCTCTGCCAGCAGAGGCTCATCTACACAGCCTGCACGGGAAGGTCTGACATTCAGCCGACACCGAGACGCCCTGAACGGGTGTCTGGGAACTGGGTGTCCTGTGAAGCGCCCCCAGGTGCTCTGGGTATGGTCTACCGCCCAGGTTCCCTGGACTCCACTATTCCTCATGTCATTCCACGGTAATCGATCCCCACAGGGATCCGGGTAGAACCACCACTGAACGCAAGGTAGGTTTGTACGTATTTTAAATTCTGTGGAACAAGCAGGCGGCTCCAGCCCCACCACGATGGACTCTACAGGCAGAGTGAGTGGAAAGGCCAACCTCTAAGACCTAGGCACCCCCATGCGCATGCAGAAAAGTGGGCACCTTGTGTGCAAATCAGAAGGGAATACAACCCACAGCACATTCACATGACAACAGGTCGGTCCTCAGAGCAGGGTTCTGAGGTGCACCCCGCCGCCAGATCAGACCCGCAGACGCCGGGCGCACACGCACCTGTGCTGTCCTTGCTGAGCATGCTGCTCCGCATCTCCTCCACTTTGGCCAGGAGTCGCTGGTACTGCTCCTCTGCCACCTGCAGGTCGTGGTGGGAGGATGAAAGGCTGGCGTTCTTGGCCTCTAGCGTGTTCTGCAGGTCGCTCATTGCCTGCTCCAGGTCCCAGCAGGACTGCTTCAAGGTGTCCACCTCCGAACTGAGCGCGTCCTGCTTCCGCTGGCTGCTGTGGCTGTGCTCCTCCTGCGCCTGCAGCCGTGTGTTCAGGGCAGCCAGCTGCGCCTGCAGCTCCGCCTTTTCCTTAAGTGCCTGGAGAGATCGTCAAACAACCACACTAACTGTCAGGAAATTAAGTCCCTTCCACGCTGTGCATTAAGAAGGCTGCCACACCAACCAGTGAGGCAAAGAAAGGTGTCGACAGGTGAGCTCTCCAGGAAAGCACCACGTTTTCCAAACTATCCAGGGGTCTGACATGACCGTTACCCCAGAGAAGGCGGAACTGCAACTTATTCATAAAGACGAGTGAAACTCCACCCAACGATCAGGAAGCACACGGCACACAACATGTTCACCAAACCCCCCTTACCTGACTAGCCTCTTGGGTTAAGGCTTCTAGCTGTCCTTCAAGTCTCATTTTTTCTTTAAGAACCTGCAACATCTCATCTTGAGTTTCAGCCACAGAACCTTCCATGGACACGCTGGAGGAAAAGGCACAAAGGATCAGGTGGTGGGAACACGAGTGATCATTACCTTTACATTTGTCCATACTCTCCAAACCTCACACACCCTTGGCTATTCTCCCCCAAAGGTTTAAAATAAACAAGTACAAAGATTCCAGTGGAGAGCTGCCAAGAAACACTCCCACCACAGTCGGGCATGTTCAGCCCCACATGGCTGGAACTCCCGTATGGAGAGGTGAGCCAAGCACCTGAGCCCTTTTAGAGGCCGGTCTAAAGAAATGCTGGAAGACAGGATGTCCTAGTAGTGCAGACGATGGCAGAGCAGCTCTAAATCCATTTTTACAAAGACAGATTTAAAATGTTAAGGACTAAGGATGAGTTAAGTGTTTTGGCCACTGCACTGGTGAGTGGGCCCTGGTGCACAGCGCCCACCTGCTGCAGATGCTGTCCGTCCGGCTCCGTGTCTCCCCATTGACCTCTGGGCCCCGGTCTCGGTGCTCGGCTGCAGCGGCCTGGAGGACATCCGTGATGGACGGGAACTGGCCCAGAGAACTGGAGGCAATCTCCTGGCCATTGATCACATAGGAGGCTTCACGCGTGCCCGCGCTGTTCACCAGAAGGCCGTGCACCCCCCGGGTGGAGACGCCGCTATAGGAAGAGCTGTCACTCTCATTCCCATCAGCCTCAGACATGTTGTCTCCAGGAAGGGATGAGTTCTCCAGGTCATCGGCTTCAGGGCACAGGCTGACCTCAGACACCACTGACGTCATGCTGCTTCGGTTCTGCTTCAGGGAGCCCCTAGCGGAGTCTGTGGCCAGAACACTTCCACCCGAATTCCCAGCATCTGAGTCTTCAGTTCTGTAATCAGCCAGGGACCGAATTTTGCTTGATTTGGAACTTTTTTTCTCCTTAGAATGTGCTAGGTGCCGTAAGCTGCCCACCTTCGGGCCCCGAGGCACACTGGTGCGCAAGAAGGAATACTCCTTTGTCATCGCCACAGTGCTGGCCCTTGGTAAGGCTTCTGGGTTCAACATAAGCTCAGGATCCAGTGTGCTGAAAGGTCTCGTTTTAGTTGCAGGTTGGCTGGACTGAGAAGGAAAGAAAGGCACAATGATTATATTTGAAATTGACAACAGCATTCAAGATGTGCCACCCAGAAAGGATGCACGGACGACGTTCCCTCCCTGTGTGTGCCCCCTCCACCCCAGCCCGCTGTGCTCTGCAGCCTCACTGTCCTGTCACCAGCGACCATCCAAGCACAGCCGCCAATGACTGTGACTTCTTTACCATTAAAAACACCATCAGCAAGTCCTTCCTCCTCACCCTCCTTTACAGCGCTTTCCTGGCTACATTCCCATGTTTGTGCTTTTAGATAAACTTTACATTTTCTTCGAGTTGTAAAAAGCAGTCCTGTTGAGTTAGAACTACCTTACAAGTATAATTACTTCAAGGATAATGAGCTATTTCCCTCCATTTATTCGTAACTGCTTTCAAAGAAAGTTACATAGTGTTCATCTAGATTCTAAACCACTTTTCTGCCATTTTAATCTAACGCTTAGATACTTTATCTTCTCCATTATATTATCTTTTCCCACTAATATTATAATTGTTTTTATAAGGCAATTATTGTTTTAAAAAAATAATATATTTTTATTGATTTCAGAGAGGATGGGAGAGGGAGAGATAGAAACATCAATGATGAGAGAGAGTCACTGATTGGTTGCCTCCTGCACGCCCCCCCACTGGAGGTCAAGCCACAACCTGGGCATGTGCCCTTGACCGAAATCAAACCTGGGACCCTCCAGTCTACAGGCCAATGCTCTATCCACCAGGGCTTGATTTTTAATACTTGTACTTTTAAACCAAATTCCTGAACCATAATTACTTTAATAATTATATATTTTTATAAATTTATAATTTTTAGCTCATTCTCTAGAGCACGGGTGGGGAACGTCTGCCATGAAATCATTTGTTCTAGCCCTGCCAAGGCATTAGGGGTGAGTTAATTAAAGGGTTGACCACATATAGCGGGCTCATGTTTAAGTTGGTAATTTTGTATGGCCCATGAATGTTGTTGTAAATACCCAAAGGGCCCTGGGCAGAAACCTGCTCCAGAGTTTCCGAGGCACCCCCAGCACGTGGAGGCCCAGGACTGGCTGGCTGCTCAAGCACAGACAGCAATGCTGCCCACCCAGGCGCTGGCTGTCTCTTCTTTCCAAACAGCAGATGGAAGGTTGAAATGTGCTTGTTTCAAGGGAAGAAGAACCAGCGGGGCGGGGACCGGGGCGCTGCTGGAAACTCCCCAAAGGGTGGGAACCAATGAGAGAAAGACCTTTCCAGAGAAGCACAGAGAAGGAAAGGCAGGTCCCGGAACAACGTCTGACTAATCATGGCCTGTCACACACAAGTTCCCCATTAGTTTGCTCGAGAGCAGGACTCACACGCTCCTGCTGGCGCTTCACCCTGTACTGCGTGAGCTGCTCCTCCAGCCGCCGCCGAGCCTGAAGTCGGACCTGCTCCTCCTTCTCCAGCGGCAGCGAGGCCTCTGCTGAGCCTGGGTGGGGAAACAGCCACTTAGAAACTCAGAAAGCACAGGGCACAAAGGACAGAACAGCAGCTTTGCTGTCATTTTAATTAACAATATGATTTAGCTTCTAAACAATGCATGCTGTCTAGTTTGAAAGCCTACTTCCAGATTAAAAAACACACAAACGTGAGCCCTGGACTGGGCACTGGTGGCCCACAGGACCTGTCTCATAAAAGATGCTGTGGGCATGCCCAGGGCTGGGGTCCCTACAGCATCCAGAGGGTACAAGAGGACACGGGGGCCCTTAGTAACAGAAGAACTGAACTCAAAAGTCGGTGCCCATGGCGGCCCTCCTGGAGCTCTAACTCTGATCTCCGAGGTTAGAGGAACCAGTAAGAGCAGTCGTGATGGAGTGACACCCAGTCACGTGAGTGTATCACACCAAACGTGCTTTATGCAGTTACATCTGGAGACAGAATTTTATCCACAGCTTACCTAAATTCCTGCAATAACAAATCATGTTATATTTTTGGCCAATAACAAAATTTAAACTATCTAAACCCAAACGTTTTACTTTGGGTAATAAAGGGTGAAGAATGAGTGCAATGGTACAAGTCACAGGTTTCTGTCACGTAAGCAGACAGGTATGTTGGACACTGAGGGAAATACGCTGATGAGAGCAGATAAATGTCCTATCTTAACCACTTCATAGACAACACCACCTTCAGACGCAGAAGATAAGCAGCTCTTGTTTTAAATAACCCCTAAGACCTGAGCAATGGAATTCCAGTGATTCCACTGCAAATCCACCAACGCCATTACTAATTGGTGCACTTATCAGACGTCCGGTACTTTTCTCAAGGCTAAGTGGTCCGGATGGCAGAAACCCAAAGGCTGTGGCTGCAGGCAGGGAACCCAAATCTGCAAACTCCACACCAGGGACACAGCCTGAAAGTCAGGGTCATGAGCGAACACTCCCCAGGAAGGGAAGCAGGTGGCCGCAGGTCGCTGCCACATGGGCCCCTGAGCTCACATCCCTCAGAGCAGGAATCAGGCTTTTACATGTCTCTTGGCTTAAATGTTGCCAATGAGTTTCCAGAAATTTTAAAAATATACTATGGGCCCTAACCGGTTTGGCTCAGTGGATAGAGCGTCAGCCTGCGGACTGAAAGGTCCCAGGTTCGATTCCGGTCAAGGGCATGTACCTTGGTTGTGGG
The DNA here is from genome assembly GCF_000147115.1 of Myotis lucifugus. Classification (NCBI taxonomy): domain Eukaryota; kingdom Metazoa; phylum Chordata; class Mammalia; order Chiroptera; family Vespertilionidae; genus Myotis; species Myotis lucifugus. Next base: position 132,933 of record NW_005871828.1, on the reverse strand, counting down.
CACATCCCCAGTAGGGGGTGTGCAGGAGGCAGCTGATTGATGTTTCTCTCTCATCAATGTTTCTAACTCTCTATCTCTCTCCCTTCCTGTCTGTAAAAAATCAATAAAATATATTTTTTTAAAAAATTAAAAAAATATATACTATGGCCTTAATAAAATTTGCCCGTGAAGAAAAAGGCAAACAATCCAAAAGAAAAATGGGCTGAACATATCCACTGACAATTCACAGAAAGGACTGACCAAATGGCCAACAGACCCTCCAGTCATCAGGCAAGTGCAAGGCTCACAATACAGTCACCAGGAAGCACCAGGGCGCACCCACCAGACCAGCGGAAATGGAGAGGAACGTGTCTGGGTGCCAGAGGGGTGGGCGGCAGTGAGCTCTCTCGGGTCCTCGTGGCGCGGTTACAGGACCCCTCGTGATGGGAATAAGTAAACACGCCTGCTGCTTTGGACCAAGAACCTGCTCTTGGGAGACAGCCCTGGACGACCCGGGCAGGTCACATGGCAGTGCTGAGGGAGCAAACACGCCACAATGGGAGCAACACAGTTGCGTTTAAAAAGCAATGACCCCAACCCTGGCTGCTGACAGAGGCCTATGTAGGGTCACGTGAGAACAGGGGTACATGGCCCCACTGTGTGAAACTGTATGTCTGGGTATGAGAAACAAGTGTTAGACAACAGCCTGGAGGTTTCTTGGCCTCACAGGCTGCCAGTTTGTGACTTGTTCACCCCAAACCCCCAGGGATCAGCTCAAAATCAACGTTGATTAAAATAATTCATCAAAGGAAGCTTTCAAAGTGTAACTGTTGAGACTAATTCCCCACAGGCTGCCTGCTCACCACCCAGGATGACAAAAGGCACACACAGGCCCTTTAAATCTGGACCTGGAGTCCCACCATGAATATCGGACCATGAAGATGTGTACTCTCTCTCTGAAATGGAGCCTCCTAATAAACGCAGTCCATTGTGACCAAACAGAATGCCTCTGGAGGTGGTGACTGACGGGCGCTGGGGAGGGTAGAGAGGGGGAGAAGGCGGGGTCGGATGCTTACACAGTTGCGTTTCTTGCAAAGGAAGACTGAGTCTGAGAGACTGCAAAGCTTCTTTTCTAACACTGCCCTCAGCACTAGTCCCCTGAGACTTCCTTAGGTTGTCATGGAAACCAGCCACACCTGGAGGCGCATCAGGACCCACTGGGCTCTTGGTGGGACCGAGAGCCGACGGCGGGCCTGGGAGCTGTGGCATCGGCCCATTCTGACAGGCGTCCCCCTCGCTGGGCCGGTCTGGGCTTTCTCCTTCATCCATAGCTCTGTCCACCTCGGCGCTGGCACCTGGAAGAGAGGGCATGCTGGGCCATCCGATGACAACAACCCAACCAGGTCATTTTGCAGATACGCAGCTAAAAGGACGAAGGAGAACCCAGCGACGTAAGCATGAGCAAGCTCAACACCCTACATCAGTTCACTCTGGGAGGAAAGCCGGCCCTGGTTGCCTGCGTGGGCAGGGATGTGGGACAGGTCGCCCCACCATTCAGAGCCCACCACCCTCATCTGTGGAATGCCCTCACCTCACACTTGGAAGAATTTAAGTATCATTTCCTTTTCATTCAAACAAGACCAATGAGAAATCTTGTGAGTTTGTGTTAACAAGACAGCAAATGAAAACAAATGCTTAAAACACAGCTGACCGTGTTTCTGCTAGGGGTCGGGAACCGCAGGGCTAATCAGAGCCACAGCCTCACAGTCATTTCAAAGTATACGTTCATCCACCAAAATGAGAATCTAAAGCAAGCGGTGGATTCGCTGCTCAGAATGGTTTCAGCAAAGTTGAGCCCCAAATCTGTGCTTCTGCTTAAGGAACACCTGTGAAGGCAGGAGCCCAGGTTCATCCAAAGATGACAATACACCCACGTGTCAAGCTCAGTTCCTCCCACAGACACTTGCTTATACATGAACTTAAACCTATTTCCTTACTCAAAGGAAAATAGGAAGGGACTTCCTACAATTAAATGACAGTAGTCTTTCCCCTCCCCTTATACTGGTGGGCCAGCCAGAGGGAGTTCAAGAATCAGTGTGGCCTGTGGAGGAAGGGAGGGGCCTATGACATAGCCTTTGGCCCAAGTAAACTTAAAATGGGTTTCTGTCACTTAAAATATGAGTCCCAACTAATACAGCTACTTACAGCCATGCCTCCCTACAAGTAAAACCAGAATACAAACAGATGCCTCAGACACAAAGCAGAGCGAGGGGACCCATCCACGGCAAGGCCCTAACACCAACAGACCGGTGTCTGCGCCCTGAGAAGACCCCGTCAGCTTCACTGTGTGTGGGGGGTGGGGGTCCTACATTTCAGATACAAGTCAAGCAGGTTAATACCACTTTCTGATGAGTTCACAGATCTGGGAGTCTCAAAAACTTTACTGTTTATATGACAAAGTAATCACTGAGCATCATATTGTACTTTTGAAAACATCTAGAAGTGAGAAGGCCCAATAAATAAGACTGTTTCCAAACACAGGCCTCATTATGGACAAACGGCAATGACGACGTCGCTTTCCCACCTGCTTATGCTTGTTTACGTGGGCCACTTCCTCCAGCCCCCACGACGACCCTGAGAGGCAGGTTCCACTCATCGTCCCTTCACACAAGAGGACAGTGAGGCCGAGGTAAATTACGGACCCTCCGGAGGGCTTGCTGCACTTCGTGGTGGATCCAAGGGCCGGCTCCCCCTGTGCCCGCCTGCGGGATCCTTGGTTTTGGGCCCACGCTGTCACCAGCCTCACTCAGCACTTAGAAGCAGTAACCAGCAAAGCCATTTTAGGGCTCAAACATGGTTTTCAAGAACCATAATGCAATTTCTGCTACTAAAGCAGTACTCTATAATTTTCAAGCACACACTGCACCGAGCATCCTGAGAATGGGGTATAAAGACTCAGTGAATAATTCACCCCTGTACTTCTGATGAACAAATAACCCACCAGCTAACATGCAAATGTGGTCCCATAATCCTTAGATCACTACTGGACTGTTCTGGATCTGTTAGTAAAATTCTGGCAGCCAACCAAACAAAAAGGTAGAACACTAGGTCAGGAATAATGATGTGTGAGAAAGACCCACAGAAACTTTAAGAGAAGTCACTGCAGCCCCTCCTTGCTGGGGCAGAAAGCGGGGCAGTTTCTGTTCAGTTTAACAAGCATGGTACTTGGTTTAAAGATGGCATCAACTAAGAAAGACACTCATCTGATGCTAAAAACACGCCTTAAAGGAAAAGTTCATTATCGTCTTAAACACCACAGTCTTCCTCTAAAACGCAAGCTGATCCACATTTTCTGTCTAAAGGCAGTGTCAGCAGCACACAGGTGACTTACGCTGGGCTTCATCCCACTGGTCAGGTGGCGCCGGAGGACCCAGGGGCTGCCGGAGGGGGTCAGGACGGGCTGAGGTGCCACTGCGGGATCCATCTTCCAAGAGGCCACCCTGCACGGCCGACACTCCATCCATGGTCAGGACGCCTCAGACTGGGCCGACACTCGGGAGCTGCACGGGCACTGCTGGCAGGCTTGGTTCTGCCATCACCAACAGTCGGGATCCCCGGGGAAGGACGGCACTAGGTTTTCCATTTCAAGAGATGTAATGTCTTATAAACGACTTGAAATCAAACCAAGTAATATGATACCTAAGAGGAGGGAAAATAGGAATAAAATATTATGAAACTTCATTGTCAGATTTGAAGTAACAATTCCAAGATTAACATTTGCTTCCTAATTTGCATCTGTGTAAGAAACATACAAATTTATTCATTCAAAAAAAATCCTGAGTGCCTACAATAGCCTAGGTTTTGAGAATAACATGCTGAACCAGCCACACCCGGGCCTGGTCCTGAAGGCGCTTACTGTCATTATTGGTGCTGGCCAAAGACCGTCTGCCAGGACAGAGAAGAGCCATCAATGGCTCTGTAATTATCACAGGTGGCCAGTGAGCTGGGGGCTGGGGTTTGAGGAACTGAGTTTTCACTTATTAATTTTATTTACTACTTATTGCCTATGAATTTAACTAATTTGGTGTAAGTAGCCACATGTGGCCAAGTACTTCTGTGTAGGACACAAGCCTAAGCGCTCAGAGGACTCCCCTTGCAGACCTGGCGTGAAGGTGCCAAGGCCACTGCTGAGAGCCAGCTGTGGGAACGGGGTCACTGTCCTGTGTGGGGAAGCACGGGGTCAAGGACGTGGCAAGGCAGCCACGGTGGAATGGGCACAGAGAGAGCATCTCACAGGAGGAGACCAGCATCGTGTAGCCCATCCTGTGAGGCTAAACTTAAGAGAACAAACTTTGCCCAGTCTGGCAACTGGTTATCGCTTGTAAAGTGGCTGAGGGTACTCTTTTGTTTCCTGGTTAATCCTCACCCGAGGATATTTTTCCCCATTTATTTTTTGAGAGAATGAAAGGAAGGGAGGAAGGAGGACTGAGAGAGAAAAACATTGACTGGCCCCCTCCCACAGATGCCCCTACAGGGGCCGGGAATCGAACCCGAAACCCCTCGGTATGAGGGCTGATGCTCCAACCACTGAACTATGCCAGCTGGGACATGGCTGAGGATATCATTTCCTTGTCAACAGATAAGGTGTTATTTGTTACTCATTCTGTGAGAATGTTGGCATTTACTTCCTTTAAAATATGTTTTAGCCCTGGCTGGTTTGGCTCAGTGGATAGAGCGTCAGCCTGTGGACTGAAGGGTCCTGGGTCCAATTCTGGTCAAGGGGACATGCCTGGGTTGTGGGCTCGATCCCCAGTAGGGAGCATGCAGGAGGCAGCTGATCAATGATTCTCTCAGATCACTGATGTTTCTCTCTCCCTCTCCCTTCCTCTCTGAAATAATAAATTAAATATGTTTCATATTATCCTATGTACTGTTCTGTGTTTCACATGTTTCAGGGCAAAAGAGATTTCTCTCCAGCTTACAAATCCCACAGACACTGGGATGCGTCAGGCAGTGGTCCTCACAGGGAAAGCTGACACAGGTTGCCTGCTTCTCCAGGGCATTGACTCTGAAAATCTTCTTACCCTGTCCTGTGAACAGGCACCCCCGGGGGTTGGCACCACCTGCTCTACCCACGCAGAGTGACTAGTGATGGGAGTGCAGAGACCAACACACAGAGTGAGTCCCAGGAAGCCTCCTGCACAGGCTCTGGCAGATGCACAGGCTCCGGCACGGCCCCACCACCTCGGCTATGAGAACATGAGCACACTGCTCACCACTCTCACCAGTAAGAGGGAGAGGAAAATAACACAACGTTTTGCCAGGATGAAATGCAATAAGGCACAGGGTCTGTCCCATGCCCTCAAAAATGGCTATTATCATTAGTGTTATTTCCTTTCAATTGTTGCTTGTCCAGATTGATAGGTACAAACCAACTGAATATATTCTCACTTAAAGTATATTGCTACTTATGGCAACCAGCCAAAAGAGGGGGGCCACTTTGAATCTAAGTGATGTCATGGTTTTTATTTCCTTTTCTCACTATTCAAGATAGAAAGAGCTCTCATTCCTGTAAAGGGTTATGTTTGTAATATTAAAGGAATAATTTTTAAAAACTTTTTTATGGAGAGAGAGAGAGAGAGAGAGAGAGAGAGAGAGAGATGGAGAGAATCATTGATCAGTTGCCTCCTGCACACACCAGGACGGGGGATCAGTGAGTGCGGGTCAGTCCCCAGTGTGGGGTGTACAGGAGGCAGCCCATTGATGATTCTGTCATCATTGATGTTTCTGTCTCTCTCTTTCTCTCCCTTCCTCTCTGAAATCAATAAAAATATTTTTTAGAAAACAATATGCAATCCAGGGATGTACCCTGTCCTGGAATCGAACCCGCAACTTCCAGAGTACGAGAGGACACTCCGACCAACTTAGCCACCTGAACAAGGCGACAACTCAGAATTTTTTAAAAATCCATGAGTCACCTGCATATGGCTTACAATGTCCCCGTGGCTTCAATCACACGGACCATAAAATCCGAGCCTCCGGTCATAAACTGCGGAGCTGCACCCTACCTGGCCCTCCTCCCGCTGCCTTTTCCTCCTTTCTCACGATGCCTCCGCACCTTCTCCACCTGAGGACGCCAAACGGCCTCCTCCCTCGGTCCGCACCTTGCTGCTCGCTCTGCCCGGAGCGCTCTCACTCCACAGCTTTGCAAGGTTTCCCGTCTAGAGACGCTGGCTCACAAGTCACCTCCCCCCGCCGGCCTCCCAGACGCCCCCAAGCACCAGCCGATACTCTCCGCCGCCACCTCACCGACCGTCCCTGTCCCTCCAAGACAACGTGGGCTCGGCGAGGGCAGGAACAGGGCCGGCAGCGACTGACACTCACCAAACACCTGTGGACGGAGGCTGAGCTGTCCACCTGCTCCACTAGGGACAACGCCCGGCCCACCTCGCTCTGGACAGTCTCCCCGCCCCGGGAAACGAGATGGAATCCAGGTGGAGGGAGGGGCCGAGAGACACACGGACTCTTTCCACCCGGCCTCCCGCTAACCACGCGACACCATGTGACGCCTGTCATCCTGACGGCCCGTCGGCACCAGGACCCAAGCGCTGCCCGAGGTCCCTGCGCGGCGCCCACAGCAACTGCGGACACCTTTGCCCCAAATCACGCCCCGTCACGCGCAGACAGCGTTCGAGGGCCTGAACGAAGGGCCATTCACGAAGCCAGCTGCCCCGGCACCTGCACAAGCCGCTCCCGTGCCCCCGGGCTACCAACGGTGCGGAGCGGGGCTGGCCCGGGGCGTCGCCACCTGGAGAGGAGATGCGGCCCGCCCTCGGGGTCCGCCCAGGCCCCGCCGCCCCTCGCCCGTCCTCCGCCCCGACCACGCCGTGACGCACGGAAGCCCCGCGCCCTCCCCGGCGGAGTCCCGGCCTGGAAGCCTTCCGCGACCCTCACCCCGGCGCTGAGGAACCGCGGCGGCAGCCCGGCCCGGCTGCTCTAGCGGAGACGTGGCCGCGCCAGAGGCGGGGTCGGGCGCGGCGACAGCTTCGGCCCCCCCGGAAACAGCCTGTGCGCGCTGCCTTCGTTCCGGAAGAGAGAACAACCTCTTCTCGTCAGCAGCCGCTTCTCCGGCTGCAGGGCCGGCATCGAGCCCACTCACAAGCGGCCCGAAGCGGATTTCAGAATATGAGTTTGCGGCTCTTCCCCGCATAGAGACGCAGTGTCCCGACTTGCAGGACCAACTCCGACCGGAAGCAGGGTGACTGAGCTTCCGGTGGAAGTGGCGTGTCCAAAGCGTTGGCCCCGCCCAATCTGTCAGACTGTGGGCGTGGTCACCCTCCCCGGCGGGGCCCGCTGGGGGCGTGGCTAGCAAAGGCGGAGGCGCGACCGCGGGCTCCTAGGTTCCCCAAACCTCCCAGCGCGCCAACAAAATGAATCCTGCTTCAGAGCCTAGCAACGTTTTACTTTAAACAACACACCATTGTTGGCAAATGGCAGGTTAGGAGGTTTCATATTTGCCTATGGATATCAAATTGTTCACGCACTCTTTATTAAACCGGTTGGCTGCTTGTGTGGGTGTTTTGACACGTTTGTCAAAAACCGGTTGGCTGCTTGTGTGGGTGTTTCCGGGGTCTCTGCTCTGTTCTGGGATCTCCGAGCCTATCACAGGAGCTTTGCAGAGAGCTGTAATAACCGGAAGTGTATTGTCCTTTTTCCTCATTGTTCTAGCTATTCTGAGACTCACGCCCATCATATAAATTTTAGAATAAACTTGTCTGTGTATACAAGTCCTTCCTGGAATTTTGATAGGAATTAGAACAAAACTATAGATCAACTTGGGAAGAACTGGTATCTTTACTATGTTGTCTTCCAGTCCATGAACATGGTATGCCTCTCCATATTAGGTCTCCTTTGTTTTAGGCATGATATACCAAAAGCACTTCTCTCTGCTGCAAAGTGCACACACTTGCAACAAAGACATAACATAGCCTGTGGCTTCAATGTGAATCACTAGGCTATGGCTCCTTCAGGTTGAGGGATCCAAGAAACCCTGTGCCTTTGGGGTGCTCAGACCTGGGCCTGAGGGCCAGCTTGGGGGAATCTCCTTACTAGTAAGTAGTAACTAGTGAAGTCTACAGCCACCTGTCCCCGTGATGGTAAGGGGCACATCCTAACTAACAGTAGAACAAACATGAGGAGAGAGAAACAGACGCGGCTTGTTTATTAGATGTGGGAAAGGAGGCCTTTCTCTCACACACACTGCTGCTTCTCAGTCTGTATCAAGAGCAAGACAACCGTTGTATTCCTGAGAAGCAAAAAAGGTTACAATTT